>NC_081791.1:16377498-16677498 GCF_963082965.1 Carassius carassius | reverse complement strand
CAGAAAAAAATGTAATATTGTGATATATTATTACAATTTAAAATAATTGTTTTTAAATTTATTATACTTTAAATTATCATTTATTTCTGTGATGCAAAGCTGAATTTTTAGGATCATTATCACATGATCCTTTAGAAATGATTCTAATATGATGATTCATTATCAAAGTTAGAAACAGTTCTGCTGCTTAATATTTTTTCAGAACATGTGATATTTTTTAAGATACTTTGATGAATAAAAAGTAAAAAAAAATAAAAAATAAAAAAAAGAAGCTATGTTTTTAATAAATATTTTGTAATAACAATATGCACTACTGGTCAGTAATTTTTTTTCTTTCTTTTTTTAAAATAAAATCAATACTTTTATTCAGCAAGGATGTGTTAAATTGATAAAAAGTGATAGTAAAGAAAATATATTATTAGAATATATATTATTAGAATTTTTTTTTTTTCAATAAATGCAGTTCTTTTTAACCTTTTATTCATCAAATATATTAGACAGCAGAACTGTTTCCAACACTCATAATAAATCAGAATATTAGAATGATTTCTAAATGATCGTGTGATAGACTGGATGTTACATGTGTGTGTGTGTTGTCACACAGGGCGTGTGTGATGCATCAGTGCAGTAGTACTGGGATAGTAGTGCCTGTAGGTTAGTAGATATTGCATGCTGCATGCTGCTTCTGCTTGCTACATTCTGCTTACAGCTACTGCCATTGACTAGCCCTTGTGCAAGGGCAAAAAGAGGAGCCAAGTGCGTAAGTCTCCCCCTGTTGGTACATAGCCTCTCCACCGCCAAGACTCCTACAGTTCCTCCTTGCGGCCACACATGGTAACTGGGCCCTAGCGGACCCATGCTGAACTGTAGGGGATCTCGGAGCTGCAGTGGGCCCCAGAGGCGTGGTTTGCAGGCCCACCAAGCAGTGGACATGCTCTGGCACCCGCCAACCACAGCCCCAGCTATGGGTAAATAGTCCCGCCTATAGAGGCAAAGGCTAAGGGAGCAAACCCTGAAAAAAAAAAGACAAAAGACCTCAACGACGGAACAGGCGGAGGATGATGTCTGACTTAAGTGGAGCATCACAACGGCTGGGAAGGCGGATGAAGGCTGCAGCAGTGATGGGTCCCCAGTCGTCTTGGACTCCGTGCCACTGGATCCTGACCCAGACCTGCCAAGGACCGTGTGGTGGTTGTCTGTGCACCAGCCTCCACACTTTAAACAATGCCACGCACAGGCATCCTCCACAAAGGGAATCCACCCTACCACCCCGGATAAAGTCCTATGGCGACCAGCATGTGGCGACGGGGGTAGGTTTGTGTAGTCTGGAAGCCCCTAGTCATGAGCTGGCACATCAGGTGATGGGTGTCAGAATCAGTCGCTGGGCTCTTGGGACGAGGCAGAAGAGCTCTTCGGCAGCTACACCCATGACTAAGCAGTCCTATTTAGGATCCGCTCTGCTTACCCCACATGGGGAAGGGGCTAGAAAAGGTGCCCTAAAAAATAGCCTGCCTCATACCTCCCGACTGGATTACCGCATCCAGAGGGAACACCCCATTTGTGGTCAGAAACAAAAGAAATTTAATTTTGGAGCCTAGAATGTGCGCACTCTGATGGACAGCACCTCCAGTGACAGACCTGAGAGACGAACCGCCATCATAGCCAGAGTACTGCAGAGATGCCGGATTGATATAGCTGCTCTCTCCGAAACCCGGCGGGCAGGTGAAGGGCAGCTGAAGGAGGAGAAAGGTGGCTACACTTTCTTCTGGAAAGGAAAGCCAGCCGATGAGGCTAGAAACCATGGAGTTGGACTTGCCATCAAAAACCAGCTTGTCAACCACCTCTCCCTGAACTTTCTGTGGGGATCAGCGAGCGCCTCATGACAATCCGTCTGATGTTGGCCAACAACCAGACAGCGACAGTAGTGAGTGCCTATGCCCCTACCCTAGACTCCGATGTGGAAGAAAAAGAAGCCTTCTACGCCTGCCTGGAAGAAACCCTGTCAAAAATCCACAGGGAGGACAAGATCATCCTCCTTGGAGACTTCAATGCTAGGGTAGGCTGGGACCAACATCTCTGGAAGGGCACTATTGGCCAGGAGGGCATCGGGAATATCAACTCCAACGGAGTGCTGCTTCTGAGTAAGTGCGCTCAGCACAACCTCGTCATCACCAACACTCTCTATCCCAGAAAAACAAATTCAAGGCATCTTGGAGACACCCTTGCTCCAAGCATTGGCACCTCATTGATTATGTCATTGTAAGGGCCAGGGACCACTGTGATGTGAACGTCACAAGGGCCATGATAGACTCTGACAACTGCTGTAAAGACCACCGCCTTATCCGATCAACAATGTCTATCAAACTTAAAAAAAGGAGGAGGATTCAGAAGAAGCAGACACGGCGAAGACTGAACCTTGACAGCCTGAATGAAACTGCCATCCAGCAGCTACTTCAGGACTCTCTCTCAAGAAAAGTCTTCAGCAAGAATATCCTGATAACATTGAAGAGAACTGGGGCCTTCTCAAATCCACCATCCATGACTCATGCAAATCCACCCTTGGGTATCAGTCCAGAAAACATCAGGACTGGTTTGATGAAAATGACACAGAGATAGAACAACTTATCTACAGAAAACGAAAAGCCTTCCGAGAGTGGAAAAATGACATAACATGTGAGGCCAAAAGGGCAGCACACTCCAGAGCCAAGTCTGATGTTCAGAGATTGACGAGGGAGCTCAAGAACAAATGGTGGACAGAAAAGTCTCTAGAACTCCAGAGACTGGCAGATTCAGGTAACACCAGAGGCTTTTTTAGTGCCACTAAGGCTGTCTATGGCCTTAGCCACCGCTGCTTAAATCCCCTGCACCCAAAAGATGGACAGACTCTTTTAAAAGACAATGACTCCATCAACGCACGTTGGAAGGAGCACTTTCAAGAACTTCTGAACCGTGACAGCTCATCCAAACCAGACATCGCCGACCATATCCCACAGAGTCCCCTCAGTGAAGACATGGGGGAACCTCCTACCCTAACTGAGGTTCACAATGCCATCAAGAATCTCAGGAACAACAAGGCCACTGGTCCTGATGGGATCCCCTCTGAGATCTTAAAGGAAGGAGGACCAAGGCTCTGGCACCACATCCACCATCTACTCATCAAGGTCTGGGAAAGGGAAGAGCTCCCCTCAGAGCTCCGGGATGCCCAAATTATTACCATATTCAAGAAAGGGGATAGGGCTGAATGTGGAAACTACAGGGGCATCTCGCTCTTATCAACAACAGGTAAAGTCCTTGCTAGTGTCCTCGCCAACCGCCTTCTACCACTATCTGAGGAGATACTCCCTGAATCACAATGCGGTTTCCGTCCATCTAGGGGAACAACTGACATGATCTTTTCTGCTCGCCAACTACAAGAAAAGTGTCGGGAACAGGGACTGCCTCTGTATATGGCCTTTATAGACTTGACAAAGGCCTTTGACTCCGTGGATAGGCAGACACTGTGGAGCATACTATCAAAGTAAGGATATCATGCCAAATACATCCGTGTACTGAGGCTACTGCATGACGGCATGTCAGCCACAGTGCTCAATAGTGACTCTGAAGCTGAGCCATTTACCGTAGAAACTGGGGTCAAACAGGGATGTATCATTGCACCTACCCTATTTGCCATCTTCATTGCAGCCATACTCCACCTTACTGGCCAAGAGTTGCCACAGGGGAGCCCAATCCTTTACAGGACTGACGGCAGGCTCTTCAACCTTAACATGTTCAAAGCCAAGAGCAAAGTCAGAAATGCCACCATCATAGAGCTGCAATACGCCGATGATAACGCCATTGCAGCACACTCTCCTGAAGACCTCCAGGGCATCCTAAATGCCTTTGCCAAGGCATACAGAGCCCTAGGTTTGGTCTTGAACATCAAGAAAACTCAGGTTCTGTATCAACCACCACCCAACCAGCCATCACTCCAGCCTATCATCAAAGTGGATAACACCACTCTGGAAAGCGTGGACCACTTCCCCTACCTTGGCAGTATTCTCTCTTCCAAAGCTGATATAGACGGTGAAGTTAACCATCGCCTAAGCTGTGCCAGCGGAGCCTATGCCAAACTCAGGACAAGAGTCTTTGATGACCGAGACCTGAGGGCTCAAACCAAGGTCCTGGTTTACAGAGCTGTGATTCTCCCAACTCTGCTGTACGGAGCGGAATCCTGGACCACCTACAGCAGACTCCTGAGAGCACTGGTACGATTCCATCAAAGAGCCTTAAGAAAAATCCTGAGGATCAACTGGGAACACAGATGTACAAACTCCAGTATTCTGGAGGAAACGAATATGCCCAGCATCACTACCACCATAATGCAGCACCAACTCCGATGGACAGGACATGTCATCCGCATGCCCAACAACCGTCTCCCTAAGCAGATCCTGTACTCCCAGCTAAAAGAAGGACAGCGAGCCCCTGGTGGGCCAAAAAAACGCTTTAAGGACAATATCAAGACCAGCCTGAAAAAGTTTAACATCACGTCCGGCGACTGGGAGAATCTCGCGTTTAACAGGGACTAAAAAAAGTGAAAAAAACAAAAAGTGAAAAAAAATTTGATTGCGAGTCCGACTCTCTAACCAATAGACCACGACTTCCCCACAAAGGAAGAAGCAGCGCAGAGAAAAGCAGTGCAGGAAGGTGCAGCACACCACGAAACAGAACTCCACCGTGCCGCAGATGCAAAGCGGCAACACCGCAAGGACAAACAGAGAAAGGCTCCACCACCACACATCACCTCAACCTTCCAATGCCCACATTGCACCAGAATCTGTGGATCACAGATCGGCCTCTACAGCCACCTGAGGATCCACAAATAAGGCGACCCAACGGAGAGGACAGTCATACTCGTTTCGAGTGACCGCCGAAGAAGAAGAAGAAGTTACATGTGACACTGAAGGCTGGAGTAATGATGCTTAAAATTCAGCTTTGCATCACAGGAATAAATAATTTTTTTTAAGTATATTCAAATAGAAAACTATTATTTTAAGTTGTAATAATATTTCACAATATAACTGTTTTTTCTGTATTTTTGATCAAATAAATGCAGGGGACATGTTCTGTTCACTTAGTTTTGTCATGGCTACTATTGGCCGGCAGCCATATCACCCTGGAGCCCAAGACCGGTTTCCCACTGAAGCTAACCAGGGCTGAGCCTGGTCAGTACCTGGATGGGAGACCTCCTGAGAAAACTAGGTTGCTGCTTGAAGAGGTGCTAGTGAGGCCAGTAGAGGGTGCTCACCCTGTGGTCTGTGCGGGTCCTAGCGCCCCAGTGTAGTTATGGGGACACTATACTGTCAACAAGCACCGTCCTTCGGATGAGACATTAAACCGAGGTCCTGACTCTCTGTGGTCATTAAAAATCCCAGGAAGTCTTTTGAAAAGAGTAGAGGTGTGACCTCGGCATCCTGGCTAAATTCGCCCATTGGCCTCTGACCATCATGGCCTCCTAACAATCCCCATATCTGCTGATCGGCTTCATCACTCTGTCTCCTCTCCACCAGTAAGCTGGTGTGTGGTGGGCGTTCTGGCGCACTATGGCTCCCGTCGCATCATCCAGGTGGATGCTGCACACTGGTGGTGGATGAGGAGATACCCCCTGACAATGTAAGTGCTTTGAGTGCCTAGAAAAGCGCTATATAAATGTAATGATTTATTATTATTATTATATTACTATTAACTTGTGGGAACATCATATGATCATAGCCTAACGATATTGGATCATGGGTTTTCAAACTTGTCCTGGGAACCCACAGCACTACACATCTAGTTCTAGTCTTAAAGTTTGTACTTATGAGCTAATAAAATGAATTGGGTGTATTCGATTAGGGAGACATAAGCCCCTTTCACACTGCCATTCCGGCAAATACACAGGTAAAGTGTTCCGGCAATTGTTCCCGGGTCGCTAGATTTTGCACTTTCACACTGCCAGTGATTACCCGGGATATGTGCGTGCTTTCACACACCCCGTAAAGATCCCGTAACGGCACGTGACATCAGAGCGTGACGTGTAATGTATGAGTCGAAAACGTTAGGCATGTTATACTTTCACTGAAGCAAGCGAACGATCTCAGCGTCAGCGAGGAAAGTGAGGAACTAACTGATCTCTGATTCATTACAGTTTGCACATATTTTTTCGTTGCGAACGTTGATCTTCCTTCAAAACAGCCGGTAAAAGAGTCATCACTTTGACACGGCATTAGATCTGGCTTTTGTTCACACAGCGTTCATCCCGGGTCGAACCCGGCAATGTTACTAGGTCCCCGACCCGGGTTCAATGCCGGAATCAATGCCGGGACGTGGTTGCTTTTATACAGAAGGTGACCCGGCAATGTTCCGGCAATATGGCGGGTCGGACGTGCAGTGTGAAAGGGGCTATACAAAGGCTGCATCTGAAAACTGACTTGTTACCTCGCTGCCCTATCAGGCAACAACATAGCAGTGTTTACACGCTAATGCAGAGTTCATACTGCACAATTTTAGGCCCGATCGTCAGCCTCCGACAGGTTCGGCAAAATTGCAAATGCCTGTAATCATAGGCATATCGGTGCTCGTTCACGCAAGTGAAAAGATGATAGAGAGACTATCACTTAATTATCATAATGTTGTTTTCTTTTTGTACTTTTCACAAATCAGTGCACAGACTATTTGGTCTCACGTGAGAACTCAGGTCACACAGTCGTGATCTTGTTATTTTCTTTGTCACTTCTCACGTGTTTTGTTGTGAAACATAGTTTGCGGACAGGACAGAGTTGTCGGCGATTGTTCCTCTTGAAAAGTCATGCAATATGTAACCCACTGTCCATCAAGCAGACTGAACAGTGTCTGAACGATACCCCAGATAGTCATGCAGTCTGAAAAAGCTGTGATCTGACTACTTTGAAAATCGTGTGAACTTGGCATAAGGTACCTCACAAAACTGATTATGGACACACTAATGAGGTAATAGTTTAATGATCTACAACAAAAGAGAAATCATTGGTGACAAAGTGAATATTTAATTAGTACAATAATAATTTCTCACTGGAAATGACTTCAAAAGTATAAAAAGTTTGTCAAAAATGTACATTTTGCACATTTTTTAAGTTGTAAATGTACAAGTCCTAATAGTCATGTTTAAATTATTAAACATTGCTTAATAAAGTAAAGCATGAACTACTGATTTCTGTTCAATGAATACCTTTAGTGTTTAGTGGATTACATGGAACGTTTGTATTTAGGGGTTTACTGTAAAATAAGGTAACCCAAACCAAAAAATATGGTAGCCCATATATATATACTCGTTGTGACCCATAAGAGCCCTAGATAAGTACGATCTGGGCCCCATCATTAACCCATGTGGGTCCTAAATGGGATCTACCTGTGCTACCCATACGGGCTTGATATGGAGCCCACCAAGAGCCCATCATCAACCCATCTGGGCTAACCCATGTGGGGCCACCATGGAAACCGAGGACAAAATTAGCTGGGTCCCAGTTGGGCATATATCAGCCCAGGTGCAACCCCTTTGGGCTGCACGTGGGTGTGTTGGCTGGGTTTATACAACACCATATTTTAAAGCTCCATCAACAAAATGCAGGTAGACTTTCAGATGAGGAACCACAGTCTGGTCTTGTGTATCTTTCTACTTTCACAGCATTTTCGGTTTTCCTTAGGAGCTGTAGTCTCTTGTTGACCTTTCTCAGTACTACACATTTCTTTGATTATACAGCGAATCGTCTCTTGAGAAGAGCTGCTGACACAGTGACCCAGCTCTGCTTGTCTCCAAAGACAACAGGAAGCAGATGAAACCATGTCAGACACTGGAAAAAGTACTGACATGCTCAGCGTTTGAAATGACTCTTGTACACACACAGCTTCTCTGCTATTGATTAGCGTGTGACAAGAGGTCCATTTAGAGGTTTCCACTGCGGGAAAGGCGAGCTTTGTCACGCTTGAGTGTCTTCTAAAGGACCCCAAACGCACTTTAGTAAAACATAGCCTTCACTTGGGTCCTTGTCAGTATGAAGGCAGTCTATAATACCTGCAGGAAGCTACTGTAGCTGTTCGAATTCCTATTGACAACATCTAAGGGGAGCATGCTACAAAGCAAAGCCTGAAAAAGTCTGGATGGATATAACAGAAAGAGAGAGAGAAGACAAAGAACGTGACAAAAGCAAAACAATACGACCAAGCAAAGCAACTTTTTTTTCTGCATTTACACATCAAACTGAGAGCAGGTGTCCAAAGCACAAGACTTTCGCTCATCAATGCTCTGTATCTCGCTTGGCATGAAAGGCAGTCAGCCTGGCTCAGGTCTGCTGCAGAGCTTTTGATGTTTAATTAATGTTCTGTTTGCGGAATATGCAAATGTAAATAAATTTATTAAAAAGACATACTGTAACTTGCCACCAGCAAAAGCCTGAAAGGACCAAAACATTTACTTTGTCAGAAATAATGAAATAAAACCAAAGACACGAGCACTACTCCTCTTTACATGTTAATTTATGCATCTTTTCGCTGAAGACTGGAAAACAATCCTAATGAGTCATAGAGGCTGATAGTGAGAAGAGAATAAAGAAAAGAGAGGGAGGGGGAAAAAAAAGGAAAGATTTATCCAGCACTATAGATGCCACACATGTGCTGCCAGGGAGTAGGTAACACATAGCATTCAGAATAAAAGAGAGGGATATTTTTGTACTGCTAAAATGCGCTCAAAATCTGAACCTTGCCAAAACAGCCCTGGATACAAGTCCCATAATTAACACACTGTCCAGGTCCTGTTTTTTTCCCTTTCAAGCCATCTTTAATAACTTTTGCAATAATTTTGAGGTGTTTAATGCATTTAAGTATAAAGTGGAGAATGGCGAACGAAACAAGCTACCTCCGAATTACTGTAATTGCATAGAATTTATTTCTTGATTGTTAATGCAGTACAATATTAATCATTCAATATTTTTGTCTTGTTTGTAAGTAAATATTCATGAACAACTTTAAGTTATTATTAGTGCTGTCAATCCATTAAAAACTTTAACTAGATTAATCACACATTTTTTCTGTGATTAATCGCAATTAATCGCAATAAAAAAAGAAATGTTTTTGTACGTTTTTAATATATTTTTTAATGTAATAATTTCACAGTTAAATTTAAATACTTGTTTAAATGACATCTTTTTATGAATGAAGGCCAGTATTACTGATATTAATACAGCTACTGTTTTTTTTTTTTTTTTTTTTACATTTATTATTAGGCTTCAAAAATATAACATATATAATAAAAATATAGTTTTTAATTTAAGTAAAGTTAAAACAATGCTAACATAAACCCATAATACATGTCATGTTTACTCCTGCCCTTCCTGTCTTAACAGTTAGGAAATATACAGAAATTTAATAAAGTTATCAAAGTTATATGCAGTCTGCACTGCATAAACTATAAATTAAATAGTTAATCCTTATTAAAGCTACAAAAGTTATTTAGTCAAGAGCAGCGAGTCATTTTCTCTGTTCCCTTTGTTCTTTTAACTTTACTGACATGAAGCTTTATTGGCTGCTGTCCCTTTAAGAGCAGACAGACACGCGGATCTCACCGTTTATATACTGTCTATGGATCTCGCCTCATTCTCTCACAACTCTTTTTGTTCATTTTAGACTTTATATAAATCATTTAAGATTGCTCTTATGAGGATAATCGACAAAACTGACACTTTGGGATGTTTATTGTTAGTTCAAGCATTTAAGAGAACTGGATTCTGGCACCCTGTCTATGCATTGTGTGTGTGTGTGTGTGTGTGTGTACGTGTGTATGTGTCACATAAGGGCATTCACAGACAGCGCATTCTCTTTTGTCTTGCCGCGCTTGAAATGTTTAAAAGCATTTAAATGAATAAGAGCGTGATCATATAATGTAAAGCTAGCCAACGGATGGCAGAAAATACGGATGCTGCGTTAATTGCGTTAAATATTTTGACACGTTAAACCAGACAAAAATTAATCACATGCGTTAACGCGTTAACGTTGACAGCACTAGTTATTATATATTTATTTTTCTAAGAGAATAAATAAATGAGGCAAGATATAGATTTTCAGCTATTACTGACTAAAAAGCATCAAATATACTCGTGTAGTTAAACAAGTCAAATTTTACCATAGACCCCAATGTCTGACTTATAGTTTTTTATTTTATTTTATATTTTGAATCTCATGGATATTCAGCTCCTATGGTCTTATGGGATGTCCAAATGTCCAATGGTAGCACACATTGCGGATGCAATGGGTCATGCATGTATTGCTCGCCTGCATATTTGTTTACATCCTATGCTTTACTGCTACTGCTTTACTTCTTATTTACTGTATAGGAGGGAAGTACGCACTAGAACTCAAGGGAGAATGCCAAAAGGATGCACCACACAAGTACGCAAACGTTTCAAGCAACGCAAGCCCATAAACTTTCTTCTTCTATGACCAGCCTTCAGTCTCCACTGAGCAACTTATAAATATATTTAGTACCTTTCATTGTAATTTTTGAATGGCAGAATATAGTTTTATGTCAGATATTTGACAGTAACCCTCTTGCCCTCTAGCAATTGTTTTCTGCTGCCAGAGTGATGCCAGGCCACTTTAAATATGGGAATGCTCACTTCCACATTTACGTTTTTACATCTGCGTACTTGCATAGATTATTTTTTTATCCTTAAGTGTAACAGAGAAACTAACATAGCTCCTATAAAGGGGACTACATGCATGCATCCATGCAAACTGGTTGCGGGGCAACAACAGGGACAGAACGATTGGGAAGCACTCAAAAAAAGAGAAGAGCTCCATGACCTCACTTCCCTTCCAAATAGTGCCATGAGGACTGGAGCTGCACGATGAGCCACTCCAACCACCCTCCATCACGCAAAAAAACACAAGAGACAGAGACAAAGATGTACAGGTAGAAAGAAAGACATCAAACCAGCCCTTTCAGGGCGCCCTGAGGGAGACCCACAGGTCAGAATTCCAATAAGAAAGGTCAGAGGTTGAACTCTTCCCCGCTCGCAACGAATGGTGTGTCCGGCGGCGGCCCTGAGCAGACGTCACATGGACAAAGACAGACAGAGTGACACACTGGAACAGAAAAAACAGTTTAAAGACAGCCAAAAAAGGACATAAAAGGACAAAGGGGGAAATGACGAGACATTTGAACATGGAAGGACTGGCATGGATGACTGGCACTGGAGGGGTGAGGACATGAATGAAACATGAAGTTAGCGTTTCATGTGTCATCAGAGCCGATGGCAGAATGAGAACGGCGTGGAAATGAAAGAGAATGAGCACCTTCCACAAGAGTTTCCACAGGACAAAACCAATCACAAGCAGACATACTATGCTAATTAAACAACATCTATTTTTCTAACATAAAATTACAAGAACACATAGAAAACCATTGCAGAATTCTCCACACTCACCACAGGGCCCTTGTTGCTTGACAGGGATATCTGTTTCGGTCCGGCACTCTTCGAGTTTCCTCTCGCAGTCGTTGGAGTATGTCTTTCCGTCCTTTCCGCACAGGGGCTTGTATGTGCCGTCACATTGTATGGGGTCGCAGGAACAATAAAACTCTCCATTTTCCAGCAAACACATGGCATTGAACCTACAACCATTCGGGCAGCCCCCTGGAGACCAAATACACACATATACATGCGTCAACAATGTGAAGAACGGCAGTAACCTTCCTGGTGCTAATCAACACTGACTAGAGGCATCTCTCTTTCTCTCTCGCTCAATCAGACATCGGATATTGACTCACTTAGGGCTTTTGAATTAATTACCGTTCCTGATTATTTAATCAATTATCTAATTCCATTCAGATTGATTTAGGGTGTTTTTTTCCCACTCACAGTCATGTTAAGCTGTCACAGACATGCCGTGGTGGTGTATAATTACAGCAGCCTTTCATCTGTTTGAGAAAATTAAGATACCTATTATGCTATTGTACAATCTGAGCTTGATTTATGTTTGATTGCATTATCCCATCTATCTTTAAGGATGTGGCGTACATGTTAATGAAACTGGACTCACAGAAAGCTATAGGAATGGAATTGGAATTTCGTGAACTACTGTACATAAAACAGCTTTCGTAATCCTATTACTTCCACAGTGTGACATATTTGTGAGTAAAAAGAATATTTAATGAGATCAAATCTAGGGCAAGACTTGATTTAATCCATCAGGAATCATTTGGATTGCGAAAACTGGGAGTTTCACATAAGAACGGACCTATGAGAGATTGCTGAGGAGAATTTGACTCCTTAAAACACTGCTGGTGTTGTGAAGTATCAGTAACCCTGCTCTGTGACACTTTAAGGTAAGATCACAAATGTAGCAAGTTATCACAATATTTTGTTCTAACTAATAGAGAAAGCCATTTTTAAGCTAGTTAGCATTGTGTTATGCTCGTAGGCTAAAATGTAGCTAGTAAACCACATCTTACCAAAGCTAAAAAATGTAAGGTGACCAGATTTCTGGTCAGATTTCTAAACATCCCACTTTTAGTATTCTAGCATAGCGTATCTTTTGAGTTCAACTTGGAGGGAGAATTCCCATGGGGAGGGGGGGGGGGGTTATTCTATATATATATATATATATATATATATATATATATATATGTATATGTATGCACAAGCAATTTTTAATACAAAATTATATATATAAAACACCACAGTTTTGACTGACATCTGGACATGCCTAGTAGTTACTGTCATAGGGAGAGTGGGGTAAGATGAGCAAGTGGGTAAGTTGATCCACACTTTGTATCTTGGCAACTGTACATTTTTACTGTCATGTGACCATATATTTGGAACCACCCATTATTTTTGCCAGACTGTGAAAAGAAGAAACACATGGGCGGAGTGGAAGGCACCCATTTACTTTAAAAACAGTTTCTTTTTTTTTCTTTTTTTTGACATTTTAGCATAACAGATGTAATGGCTGTTACATCAATGTAAATTTATCCATGTATAAGAAATATTTATGATGCATATAGATGTGATTTAACAACATATAATAGCTAAAAATTAGCCTGAATTGGTAAAAAAGCTAGTGTTTTTCCAAAATTGCAGCTATGGAGGTAACCATAAGAGTTAACTTTAGCTTGAAGTAGTTAAACCTCTGAAGTATAAACTGGTATTTATTGTAATATTACACACACACACACACACACACACACACACACACACACACACACACACACACACACACACACACACACACACACACACACACACACACACACACACATCTGTTTCTGTTTTTGGGAAGATTACAACGTTGGTGTTCAACATATTGTTACATAAATGAAACAAAACTAAAGACTGAATTTAAGCTTAATTTACAAGCCCGATTCCAAAACAGTTGGGACACTGTACAAATTGTGAATAAAAAAGGAAAGGAATAATTTACAAATCTCATAAACTTTTATTCACAATAGAATATAGATAACATATCAGATATTGAAAGTGAGACATTTTGAAATGTCATGCCAAATATTGGCTCATTTTGGATTTCATGAGAGCTACACATTCCAAAAAAGTTGGGACAGGTAAAAAATAAGAGGCTGAAAAATTTTAAATGTACATATAAGGAACAGCTGGAGGACCAATTTGCAACTTATTAGGTCAATTGGCAACATGATTGGGTATAAAAAGAGCCTCTCAGAGTGGCAGTGTCTCTCAGAAGTCAAGATGGATCACCAATTCTCCCAATGCTGAGGCGAAAAATAGTGGAGCAATATCAGGAGCAAAGAGGAGTTTTTATACTTATATTTGCAAAGAGGAGCAAATATAAGGAGTTTCTCTGAGAAAAATTGCAAAGAGTTTGAAGTTATCATCATCTACAGTGCATAATATCATTCAGAGAATCTGGAACAAACTCTGTGCGTAAGGGTCAAGAACGGAAAACCATACTGGATACACGTGATCTTCAGGCCCTTAGATGGCACTGCATCACATACAGGAAAGCTACTGTACTGGAAATCACAACATGGGCTCAGGAATACTTCCAGAAAACATTGTCGGTGAACACAATCCAATGTGCCATTCACCGTTGCTGGCTAAAACTTTATAGGTCAAAAAAAAGGAGCCATATCTAAACATGATCCAGAAGCACAGGTGTTTTCTCTGGGCCAAGGATCATTTAAAATGGACTGCGGCAAAGTGGAAAACTGTTCTGTGGTCAGATGAATCAAAATTTGAAGTTCTTGTTGGAAGACTGGGACACAATGTCATCCGTACTATAGAGGACCAGGACGACCCAAGTTGTTATAAGCGCAACATATTCAGGACAACATTCCTATTCCTAAACTTGAGCAACTTGTCTCGTCAGTCCCCAGATGTTTGCAGACTGTTATAAAAAGAAGAGGGGATGCCACACAGTGGTAAGCATGGCCTTGTCCCAACTTTTTTTTAGATGTGTTGATGCCATGAAATTTTAAATCAACTTATTTTTCCCTTAAAATTACACATTTCCTGTCTAAACACTTGATATGTCATCTATATTGTATTCTGAATAAAATATTGAAATTTGAAACTTCCACATTGCATTCTGTTTCTATTCACAATTTGTACAGTGTCCCAACTTTTTTGGAATCTGATTTGGAATTGTATTTCAAGGTTAAATTAGTTTTTAAAAAACAAATATGAAAAGGAAATTTGATGATTAAATTTGTTTTTAAAAGGGGTAAATCATCATAAAATTTCACAGGTTTGAATTAGATTCAATGAGATGGTGAGTTTACACACCCGCCGACTTGGGTCAATTACCCCCACCACCCTGGGGCAAATTGAGCCACTTAATAATTTTTTTTTTTTTTTTTTTAAGAAGCCATATTTTTAGAACCCTTTGCCATAGATTCATTGTGATTAATTTAAATTGATAGGAAACATCCTGAAATTACTTAATACTTTTATTGTACTTCTGCATTTCCTCTTATCTTGAATATCACATAAGTAAAAAATTACTCCATCTTACCCTGCTGTGTTTTTATATAAAACTATAGAAAACTGTTGCAATGCTGCAAAACTACTAACTTTTCTCACTATAAGAATCGCAATGTACAAAGAATTACAAGATCATCAATTCATTATAACTTCTATAAATAATTGCAATTACTTTGGTTCTCTTCCGAGAGCTCTCTCGTACTGCGTCTTAGCTAAGACGCTACGGGAAAAGTCTCTTTTCACGAAATACTGAAGCAAAAAATTATCCTTAATTTTGTATTTTTGTAAAGCGCATTTGCAGCAGTACACAGCCATAGGCGAGACGGCTCGTTCGCTCATTGGCTTGTTCTGCGGCAACTGCACAGCCTATCGAGCGCAGGCTGATGCAACATCAGACCAATAAGGGCGCTTCGCGCCCTTCTTGCCACTTCCCGCCGAAACGGGTGTGGCCCAACCTATAAAAGGAGCTCGAAAAGGCTGACTCACCTGATTTTTCATCATCAGCCTTCCACTGCCGTTCCTGCTGCGCTATCCGGCGCCCATATCCTTTACATCCTTATTCTGTTATATCCTGTGTGTGTGTTCGCCCTGCGACGCACATTCACAAAAGAGCTGCGTCTTTTTAAAGATGCCCTCGTGCGGCTCGTGCAGAGCCCCGCTCAGCGAAGGAGATCGTCACGTCATCTGCGTCTCCTGTCTGGGTGAGGACCATGCAGCTCTCGCGCTTGCTGACGGCGGATGCCCTCATTGCGAGTTAATGCCTATGGTGACTCTGAGGACTCGCCTGGCATCCTTCTCAAAGCCTGCATCATCCGCTGCGCCGCAGCGCCGTAAGAAGCGCCGCTCGCAGCGCCTACCAGAACCGCCTCCAGCTCGGCCGAGCTCGCCGGTTCCCTCCGCTTCGCCGGCCTCCCCTGCATCGCTTCCCGATGCTCAGCGTCCGCTGCTTGCCGACGCGTCATCTGAGGAAGTGGATCTCAGGCCCGCGTCGGAGGAAGAAGACACGTGCTCTCTGCTTGCTTCGGGCAGTGAGGGTTGGGCGAGCTCCGTGGATCTCGCGCACGCTGCTCAGAGGCCCAGCAGACGGGGGGATATCGATAAGGAGCTGATGCGTGTTCTCTCGCTGGCTGCGGCGAGCCTCGGCCTCGAGTGGTCTGCACCAGCGCCCCCTTCACGTTCCCGGCTGGATGGTAGCTATCTTCCGGATGAGCGCTCTTCCTCAAGCTCAAAGCACGCCCCTTTTCTTCCTGAGCTTCACGAAGAAGTGGCGAAAGCTTGGGACGCTCCATTCTCGGCGAGAATCCGCTCATCTGTTTCGCCAGCATTCTCCACACTGGACGGTGCTAAGAACAGAGGCTACCTGTCACTTCCGCCGGTGGAACAGGCTATAGCAGCGCACCTTTGCCCGCCCTCTGCTGGACGGCGGACTAAGGCGGCGTTGCCATCCAAAGCCTGCCGCATGACGTCATCGCTGCTCGCACGGATATTCTCTGCTGCTGGGCAGGCTGCGTCTGCGTTACACACCATGGCCACGCTACAGATTTTCCAGGGCGATCTTCTCCGCAAGCTGGATGAGATGGGACCTGAAGCGATCTGTCTCGCGGATCTGAGGAGTGCTTCGGATCTCTCCCTCTGCGCTACTAAGTCCGCTGCACAGGCCATGGGACGGGTTATGGCTTCCGCTACGGTGGCTGAGAGGCATTTGTGGCCGACGCTTTCTGACATCAAGGAGTCTGAGCGCGCTGCGTTCCTTGACGCGCCGCTAACTCCTGCCGGCCTCTTCGGATCTTCCGTCAACGAGTTTGTGGAGAGATTCGCCGAGGACCAGAAAGCTTCGCAGGCGTTCAAGCACTTCTTGCCGAAGCGCTCCAGTTCTGCAGCTAGCCGCTCTAGACCGGCCCCACAGAGCTCTCAGTCACGCCCACCGCCTCCTGCTGCGTCATCGCGACAGCGTCAGCAACGCAGATCGGGACCCGTTCTCGCTCTTCAAGCTGTCGCACCGCGCCGCGGGAGCCGCAGCAGAGGATTGCGGTGAAGCCAGAAGCCCCGAAAGCATCCTAGCACTGCTGGGAAAGCGCCGGTGTTCGAGTTCCGCTGCGGCCGAGCTCTCACCCAAGCGCGCCGCTGTTGCAGTTCCAAGAGTTGTGACTGCCTCAGTGTCTTCTACAATGCGCAAGCCTGCACGAGTGCCCGCTTGCCTGCACACAAAAGCCGTTATCACTACCGGCTACCCGGATGTTTCACAAAAAGAGTGTTTTTTCTGGTGTTCCGGCCACGGCCGATGGTGCTATAAATGTTGTGACGATGCCCACTCCTCAGTGCCCATCTCCTCATGTAAGCACAGCCCTGCACACAGGGCCTGCGCCCATAATGTCGACTCAAGTCGGTCGCGCACACTGCATAGTAAGCGTGCCCACCCCTCAGTGCCCAAAATTACTATGTCACACGCGTCATGTGGTTTCTGTAAAAACGAAACCCGTGCACGCTCGTCCGGCCACGGCCGATGGTGCTATAAATGCAGTGACGATGCCCACTACCCAGTGCCCATCTCCACATGTAAGCACAGCCCTGCACACAGGGCTAGCGCACATAAGATCGACACAGATCGGTCGAGCGCGCCGCATAGTAAACGTGGCCACTTCCCAGTGCCCACATACACTATGTCACATACGGCGCGGGGCTTCTGTAAAAATGAGGCCCGTGCACGTACATTCTGCACAGGCAGACAGCGAGTTGAAAGTGGTAAAAGTGCACACATGCAGCCCACGGTTACTCGCAGATATATCGAGTCCCACGGGACCCGCTCAGCCTCCCCCCAGTCGGTTAAGCGCCGGAACGGGGTCGAGGAAGAGCGATCTGCCCGCTGTGATCAGCGCGCTCCCCGTCTCAGATGCGCAGCACACTCGAGCGCCGCCGTTGCCCAGTCAACAGAGCGCGTTTCGCATCCAGCCCTTAGCCATTCATGCAGATGCATGGTCAGCGCTTCCAGGGGGTTCGGATTGGGTGCTAGGCATTATAAAGAGAGGCTACTTGCTACAGTTTTCTCGACGCCCACCGCGCTTTTCAGCCGCGTCGAAACTACGGTCAAAACAGAAGTAGCACACATACGTCGGGCCGAAATATCAAAACTGTTGAGCAAAGAGGCTGTAGAGCCTGTGTCTCAAGCTCAAAGCGAGGGGGGGCTGTACAGCAGATACTTTCTGGTGCCCAAGAGAGACGGGGGTCTCAGGCCCATACTGGATCTAAGACAGCTGAACAAGGCATTGATGAAACGCAGTTTCAAAATGCTCACGACCAGGAAGCTCCTCGCGCAGGTTCGCAGAGGGGACTGGTTCATGTCAATAGATCTGAAGGACGCGTATTTTCAAATACAGATAGCGTCAAACCACAGGCGATATTTGAGATTCGCCTTCGAGGGCCAGGCATACCAGTTTACAGTCCTGCCATTCGGCTGGTCCGTAGCTCCTCGTACGTTTACGAGGTGCATGGATGCAGCGCTCGCTCCTCTCCGACTCAGAGGCATACGAGTGCTGAATTATTTGGACGACTGGCTGGTTCTGGCCCGATCACGAGCGGAGCTCGTTGACCAAAGGGCCGTTTTACTCGATCACCTCGAGAAGCTCGGCCTCAGTGTCAATTGGGCGAAGAGTTTGCTGAACCCCAGTCAGACGATCCTGTTTCTGGGTATATTTCTGAACTCGTGTTCCATGACGGCGCGGCTGTCACCACAGCGCGCGATGGGCATTCAGCGCGCAGCGAGTTCTTTCCGCTGCAGCACGGCCGTGTCGCTCAAACACTGTCAAAAGATGCTGGGTCTCATGGCCTCAGCATCTCCGGTTCTGCGGCTGGGCCTGCTCCGCATGCACCCCCTGCAGTTCTGGCTGAAGGCTCGGGTGCCGCGCAGAGCGTGGGCGTCTGGCCGGCTGCATTTCAAGGTCGATCAGAGCTGTGTTGCGGCTCTAGCACCTTGGACAGTGAACGGCTGGTACCGATCAGGTGTAAGCCTGGGGACTTCGCCGAGTGTGAAAATGGTGTCGACGGACGCCTCCACTTCGGGATGGGGAGCGCTGCTCGAAGGCAGACCGTCCTTTGGCCTATGGTCAGAACGGGAAAAGCTCCATCATATCAACTGCCTGGAAATGCTGGCAGTGGAGAACGCGCTGACGCGCTTTTGTCCCCATATCAAGGATCACCACGTCGTAGTCCGTTTGGACAACATGTCCGTGGTGTCCTACATAAATCGCCAGGGCGGTCTCGGGTCCCGAAACCTGTGCAGGCTGACGGAACGCCTCCTGGTTTGGGCTCAGCGCAACGTGCGCTCGCTGAGAGCAGTGCATGTGCCTGGACTGCAGAATCTGGGTCCAGACAGGCTGTCCAGAGGCAATGTTCCTGCGGGCGAATGATCTCTACACCCGCAAACAGTCCGGCTGTTGTGGGAGAGATTTGGCATGGCGGAGGTGGACCTCTTTGCGTCCCACGAAAACGCTCACTGCCCCGCGTTCTTTTCCAAGAACGAAAGCGCGCTGTCACGGAGATGGCCGTGCTGCCCGATTTATGCGTTCCCTCCCGTCTCCCTCCTTCCGCAGGTGATAGAACGGGTGAGAGAAACGAGATGTTCAATACTGCTTTTAGCACCTCTTTGGAAGAACCAACCATGGTTCCCAGATTTGATGCAGTTAGCAGATGTCGCCCCGTGGCCGGTACCGTTGAGGAGGGACCTCCTCTCGCAGGCCAGGGGCTCGATTTGGCACCCTCAACCGGAGTTGTGGTCCCTCCATGTGTGTGCACTCAACGGTTACCCGCTGATCTCGCAGTGGGAGTGCTAAATACCATCACTCAGGCTAGAGCTCCGTCGACACGACGTCTGTATGCCTCGAAGTGGTCGGTGTTCTCCAGCTGGTGCACAGCTCGAGGTTATTCACCCCTTAGTTGTGAGGTGACGGAGGTCCTCTCCTTCCTACAGGAGCTGTTGGATAAGGGCAGAGCCCCATCCACGCTCAAAGTTTATGTGGCGGCCATCGCAGCGTTTTCTGAAACGGCGTCCGGTCAGTCAATAGGAAGGAACGATTTGGTCATCCGGTTCCTCAGAGGAGCTAGGAGGCTGAATCCTCCCAGACCTCCGTCAGTCCCTATGTGGGACCTCGCGGCGGTTTTGGAGGCCTTGAAGGGTCCCCCTTTTGAGCCTATCCAATCGGTTAGCCTTCAGCATTACGTTCATGACAGTATTCTTGTTGGCTCTCGCTTCTGTGAAGCGTGTGGGTGATTTGCATGCGCTCTCGGTGAGCCAGTCGTGCTTGGAGTTTGGGCCCAATGACTCAAGAGTCATACTCAAACCTAGGCACGGTTATGTGCCGAAATCCCTCAACACACCGTTTCGGGCTCAGGTTATTGCCCTGTCTGCCCTGCTGGTGTCAGGAGAGGATGGAGACTCGAGTCTTCTTTGCCCTGTCAGGGTTTTAAGAGCTTATGTGTCTCGCTCGGCTGCCTTTCGGCAGACGGAGCAGCTGTTTGTCTCGTTCGGTGGACGTTCCAAGGGAATGGCTGTTTCGAGACAGACTCTATCCAGATGGATAGTTGACGCCATAGCGTTAGCTTACGCTTCCAGGGGCCTTCAGTGCCCGTTGGGCGTCAGAGCACACTCCACAAGAGGCGTCGCCTCGTCGTGGGCATGGTCTACTGGGATCTCCTTGCAGGATATATGTATGGCGGCAGGCTGGGCCTCGCCGTCTACATTTATCAGGTTCTATAACCTGGAGGTTCCCGTCTTGCAAGCAAGGCTGCTGTCAGTATGGTCGAATCAGGGCCCTGAGGGGAATTCTGAGTTCACGAGCGCTATGCGCTGCCGACTGTTATATGGGCAGTATTGCGTAAGACCCGCATTGCCACATTGGTCAGGCCTTGCCTCGGCTGTGTGATGTCATATTGCCGCATCTACGGATGCTGCTAGATATGGGACGGAGGGCTTCCCCTCTTTCTGTCCTGGACTCTCTGTGAGTCCCTCAGGTGACTGTGCACTGTAAATCCTGGGCGTTGCTTCAGGTTTATTGGTGTGTGATCCCTGCGCGCACGGCGTTTTACATTGGGTTCCCGTAGCGTCTTAGCTAAGATGCAGTACGAGAGAGCTCTCGTAAGAGAACGTACTCGGTTCTCTCTAGAAGAGCGAACGAGTACTGCGTTCTCTGCCGTGCGTACGATTCACTCTGGTTCGCTTCGGCGATGAAATAAATCAGGTGAGTCAGCCTTTTCGAGCTCCTTTTATAGGTTGGGCCACACCCGTTTCGGCGGGAATTAGCAAGAAGGGCGCGAAACGCCCTTATTGGTCTGATGTTGCATCAGCCTGCGCTCGATAGGCTGTGCAGTTGCCGCAGAACAAGCCAATGAGCGAACGAGCCGTCTCGCCTATGGCTGTGTACTGCTGCAAATGCGCTTTACAAAAATACAAAATTAAGGATAATTTTTTGCTTCAGTATTTCGTGGAAAGAGACTTTTCCCGTAGCGTCTTAGCTAAGACGTAGTACTCGTTCGCTCTTCTAGAGAGAACCGAGGTTACGTTTAGTAACCGAGTACGTTTTCAACATTTTGCAATTGCAATTACTTATTCTGTTATTTAAAATATGTTTCTATTAATCTGTTAGTCTGCATAGATTGAGCGTCTATTTGACCGCAAATAGCCATTCCTTTAAAATCACTAAAACTGTCACTTCAGTTCATCGCGATAAATTTCTTATTTACATACAGAGAGCTGAATCTCAAGCGTGCAGGAAAAAAAGTCCGTCATTTAGAGGTGAGAGAATGCAATGGCCAATCACAGGTGTTCAAGAAATCAACAGATACGACTGTGATTGGCTGCATTCCAAATGCGTACATGACCCTTTCCCAAATTAGTTTTGCTATTATCCTATTATTATAGTTGTAACTAAGAGTGCTATTGATTGCGTGAGAAAATTAATGTGTGGCGTGAGAAAAGTGTCAATTCCGTGAGTCTCACGCTGAGTGTGTGAGAGTTGTCAGCACTAACAATGCTGACCTGCAATAAAAGGCTCCATCTGGAATTACTGTGAAAGCTGTTTGCTTCATATAAGAACAGACCTAAAAGAGAGTTTTCAGTTTATTATAGAGTAATCTCTCTTGAAAACTGCTGGTGTAAATATCAGTCCACCCCACATAATCGTATCCCCTCTGGAAGTCTTTGTAATGTCTGGTAAAATTTTTTGCATATTATCACAATATCTTGTTCTAACTAATGAAAATATAGCCCGTCTATGTTAAGATAGTAGGCTATGCTAAAGAAAATAGTAGCAAAGTTAAAAACAGTGACTAAACATATCCCTTTCTTTTTTTTCATTTAGCCTTCAGTTAGCAGCTAAGCTTAGCTTATCATATTACTAACTTTTTAAGAAAGACTCTTTTGATTAGCAATAACATGATACATGTCTGATCAGGATTGGAGGGATCTTGAACAGCTCAGGCATCTACTTTGAGGAGGTTTTGAGATATGGAAATAGAAAATTCTGGAAATAATAGCAAATAACATGCATTACATTAACACTAATGATATGAGTGACACATTTTGATTTAACATATTGACTGAGCAGATCCCAAACACATGTTAGCATTCTAGACATGTATCTAACAAAGTAAGACATTTATTGGTGACAAATGCTATCGTTTCTCCAGTTACACCGGCACAAAAACAGTTGCTCTATACTGGAACAACAGTGGCCCACAAACTGCTATCGCTCACGGCACAAACATAGTTCAGACACAGGCACACACACATACACACTAAGCTACTGTTCGCGCACTATCACAGCTTAACACACTCTCTCTGCGCTTTGCCACAGGGCTTCAGAGCGAAGCAGGGACGATCTTTTCATCACCCGTGAAGATACAGTCTTGCCACAATACACCTGCCAGAGCCCGACAGGCAAATTGGATTTGTGGAGATTGGTATCGTGTAGGCATGACAGTACTGCTAACCTGACTTAATTTGTCCAGAGCCTCCTCACCGCAGCCATGACAAAATAAATCAAATGCGGCCGTAGAGCTCCTTTATCAGACACGAGCATGAGCTTCTGGGTGTCTGTGACATCACTGCTTTAGGAGGAACTCACCTTTCTCCTTGCAGCTGCCTGAAGAGACCTTCTTGAGCTCCAGGTTGTTCTGCAGGGCCATCCCCTGCATCTGACACTCGCTTTCGTAAGTTTTGCCATCGCTGGCGCAGATGGGCGTACTGTCAGGAGGGCAGGAATCGGCTGGTGCGAAGTTAAACTGCTTGTAGGTCTTCGGGTTCACCCGACAGGCCACACTTCGTTCATCGTTCAGAGTGTCACTGCAAGGATCTGTGGACAACAGTGGGAAAAAATTTGTCCTTGAGCCGGGATTCGAACTCAGGACACTCGTAGCAATGCAATCTGTGCAGACTCACTATTATTTTAACACAAAAGGTAAAACCGTAATGTTATGAAGCTAGACTGACATGGAAGAGAAGAAACGTTGCATAAAGTTTATATTTTTGTTTTCTTTGCGCACAAAAAGTATTCTGGTCGTTTCATAATATTGAGGTTTAACCACTGATGTCACATAGACTAATTTAACAATGTCCTTATTATCTTTCTTGGCCCTGAATTTGGTAGTTACTTTGCTGTCTATGTAGGGCCAGAAATAAATTTGTGTTACTTGTGTTGTCTTACAGATTTGGAACGACATGAGGGTAAGTAATTAATGACAAATTATTGAATGAGTGAACTACCCCTTTAATCAAATAAATGCAACCTTCTTTCAAAAACACTAAATACATAAATCTTACCAACCCTAAACTTTTGAACAGCAGCCCATGTACATTTGTTCCTGAAGATATTAACTTTTTTGATAAAAGTTGGATTTAAACTCACCCACCAGTGGGCCCAAAGCCATTACATATTTAAAACCGTAATATTCTATACTAAACCTAAACTAATCTTGACAAACTATATATCATTGGAGACCTTAGAGATTGTATTTTTCTTATTTGACCACTGTTTTATATTTAAATTATGTAGTGACAGTAATTCATTAATTTGTGACAAGAAAATTTAGCAAATAAAAAAAACCCACCAAGAAGTTGGCTTTTGTTACAAAAAGCTGATACATACACATACAATCACGAAAGTATATATTTTTTATTTTTTTTGGCTGCCAATAATTCAGACAAAACATCATTCAGAATAAATTTAATATGTATATTTGTATATGTATGATTGATGTAGCAACTGTTCAGTAAAATATGTAATGCATGTCAATTTCATGTATGATCATACATGAAATAACCTTTTTTTTTGTGAAGTTTCTGTAACAACACTCTAGTAGCTATGTTTGATTAAAAAATCATTTACAACCTATCTAGAATGTTTTATTGCTGTTTGAATAAAAAAAAAATTGTAAATCAAATCAGTCGTCCATTACAAATCATACCAGGAGCATGACTAGTACCTAGTGGACATTGTTGGTATAGCGACTAAAAATAACACAGAAACCTCATTTTTTGTGATATCAATGTCAAATTTGGAACACAACTTCTTTAGACTTAAGGCTTTTCATTTGACATGAAATTAAATTCAACACATATTTTATTTAAATTTTTTAAATAAAATATAAATACATTAAATTACTTTTTTTATTACAACAAACTTAAACACCTATAACTTTTTTGTTTTTAATTTTTTAATTTTATTCAACTTCTTTCACATGTACAAGAAACTTCCAAGTGTGTTTTTAAAAACGAGCCCAAAATTAGGTTCATATTCCAAACCGTTCCAGAATTACATTAATTTGAATCTGGACACGCCCTTTTCAGCTCTACCCCTAAAAAGGGGGTGACACTTAAGGGGTTAAGGACAGCACAGTTTCTGGTGTCTGAGCACATGCTCTATCCACTACTCTACAGCAACAATGCCATTTTTTGACTAGAATTGTCTTCTTTTTCAAAGCATCTTCTAGGCACTATTGATGGAGCTGTTGTCAGTGGTGTGTCATTTATTGAGAAGAAATACTGAAAAGTGAAAAGATAAGGGTGACAGCTGACGGGACAGGAGTGATGAGTATGTGGGAGCTGATGGGTCTTTGTGGCTGCAGGGGGCTCTGGGCCCTGGCCCTGTATGGCAAGATCATAATTGTAATAGAAATGCCATGATGGTTATTGAAATATGTGTGACAGTTTCGCCAGCCTCCACACTTTTCAGAAACAAGATGGCACAAAGGACTTATCAGCCGGTGTCGTGCTAAGACAATGCCGAGCCGCGAGCGAGTCCCACAATCGCGAGAGAGAAAGAAGCACGGAGACAGAGAGGAAAAAAGACAAGAGAGACAGAGACAGAAAGGACAGAGGAAATTAGACAAGAAAGACAAAACACGTAAACAAAACAAAGAACGAGAGAAGAGGAAGAACACAGGCGAATAAAGAGAAGAAGAAAATGGGAACAAAATAAGCGGGAAATGAAGACAAAGTCACAGAGATAGAGAGAAAAATGAAAGCAAATAACACAGATGGACATATGCACACTAGGGATGTATAAAATGACATATTTTTTTAGAATCAACTAGCTAGTGTCTTTTTCCTGAATGACTGGTCAACTAATAAGTTGTTTGCACATGACGTCACTGATGAGGCGCAAAATGCAGCTGGAGGGCAGGAAGCAATTTTTCTCCATACGTAGGAATCACTAGCAGAAAATGTTGTTTATCAATGCTCAAATTGGCCAAACTGAGAAACCACAAGAAGCTTTAATCATGTATGAAAATGTGCTGTTCATAAATGTGGGAAAACTCAAGAAACTGATAGAAAAATGCAGAAAAAACTGGCTTGTAAATCTGCGTTGTACCAGTGGGCCCTGTTTAAAATTGTTTGATTTGTATGTTCATTCTATTTATTTATTTGAGCTATTTACACAATGTCTCAATTTTTTTCAAGTTTATAAGTGTCCAGGTACAGAAACCGAACAATCAACTGTAAAATAGCACTGCATAGTCTTCACTGTAAAAATAAAAAAAACAGTCAAAACAAAATTTATACAGACACCTTCAGCATTTCTCACATTATCACAGTTTATTTGCTACAGTTTAGAAAAATGGTAATAACATATGACAAGAACTAAACTGTGTCAGAACAAATTCATCTTGATAATGTCAGATAACTTTGATAGAAAGGTATGTAATGGATGTATGTAAGCAATGCTTAATTTTGTTCAGTCTGTGTTGTAAAAAGTTTGCATTAAAAATTAAAGAAAAGACACTTGAGTAAAACTTGGTCAGTTCAAAGTGACTTAATAATTTTTGGTCCCAATTAGTTTTTAATCAGTTTTACTGGTAGTCCACTGTACCAAGATTTTTTTGGGGTATATATGTCACAGTTTACTTTATTGGTATTGGTTAAGTGGTACTCACTTACATAACTGAACTCTAGTGTTCTGCACCCTCTAGTAAAAAAAAAAAATATCTAAAATTATTTCTGGTGTCTGAATAATTGTTGGTTTGACTGTGGATTAATTATTGTTAAAACTACTTCAAGTTAATCCATCCTAAATGCACACCCAATAGTTATAGCACGAACAAACAAACAAACAATAAATAAATATTATTTTAAATCGAGACAAAAATTTATATTATTATCCTCAAGTAAATGTATTCTCTTTAAAATATGTTTCTATGCTTTTCTGAAAACAAGACAGCAATTATAATTATTTTTAAAAACCAAACAACAGCAACAACATCATCATCAACAATAATAATAATAATAATTTTCTCTCACATAAATTTATGGTGGGGGTGGCAGATTAAGACAATTATTATTTGTAGTGACAGATCATACAACATGGCATTTAGAACATTTATACGTTTTTTTATGGTCTTATGGTTTTGAATGTAAATATGCCAAAATTAATCAATGCATCCAAAATTTACACGAAATTAAACTCGATAGTTCTAAGGCATTAAGCATAAAAGCCCAGAGAGAGAGGCGGGCTGACAGAAAGTGTTGCTGCTAGGTCTGGGACTTGTGTATACTAACACAATAATAGGACGGCTCTCAGATGAGGGGAGTATGGAGCGTGACCAAAAGGGTCCAGCACAATACGGGCAGTGCCTCCAACAACATCTCACCACGCAAGCCAGCCATTACCACTGGAGAAACCATTAGCTCCCATTAAGAGAAGCCGGCTGGAGCCAGCATTCAGTGTATCGCTGCCTAACAGTGCCATGCAGGGGTGGCTGTAATTAACCAGGCACACTGAGCACCGCTCCAGCAGGGAGTGTGTATGAGGCCGCTCCATTAGTCCAGACCCTGTATCTTTGTGCCTGACAGTTGCTGGCCAAGACCTTAATGCATGTGTTGGAGGAAGAGTAGCTGTAGCCACGGTTTACGGGAATGAATGTGCATACAGAGCTGGCCAAAAATGTGTCTTTAAGTGTGCTTTGAAATAATAATGGCCCCTGTCCTGCTGTACGATTGATTGTGTGTGTGTTTTTTTGTTTTGTTCCTCAGTTCTCTGTGTAAAACAAAATGTGTTGCAACACTGCAGGATTAAAAATAATAATAATTATTATTTTTCATGGAAAAAAAATATGCACAATAAATTTACTTGAGATGCCGAAATAATGTTTTTTAGGATGTTTAGATGTGTTTTCACAAAAAAAAAAAAAAAGACAAAATTATTTTTATTTTATTTTTTGCTTTTAAATATTTTTATTTTCTAGCAAACACACTGTCTTCTCAGGTTATTTAAATGTTATGATTGAATTATGATTTTTGTTTCTAAAGTAAATTTTATCCAATGTTTAAAATATTTTTACAAATTTAAATTTTAAAAAATGTAAATAAAATAAATAAAAAATAAAATAAATAAAGTCCACAAGTTAATGTATCTTCTTTGCATGTTTTGACATTTTCTCTGAAAAACAAGACTATGCTGTCTTTGCTGGATATTTAAATATGCTTTCCTGAAAACAAGACGCATAATAATTATTTAAATAATTTTAATTATTGCTTCTCAGTTATTATTTTTTGTTTTGTTTTTGTTTTCAAGATGTTTAAATGTTTAGCTGAAAAAAAAACACACAAAAAAAACAAGGAGAGACACCCACCTTTTTAAAAGCATCTTTATAAATGTTTTCTAGGAAAACATACATAAAATAATGTTTATTTATGCTTCACAAGTAAAGATGTTTTCTTGCAAAAAAACACAAAAACAAAAAAATAGTGATTCTGTTTCTCAAATAAATGTAAAAATGCTTTAAGGATGTTTAAATATTTTTCCTGGAAAAAAAGGCAAAAATCCGTATTAAGAAGCTGATTATGCAGTGAAACATCACTTAACTTATGTTGTATAGACAGTTTAGAGGTCAGCTTTCTTATTTTCTTTTATTTAGTTACATTTTTCATATTTTCTTATCTGAGTGTCCCTCAGTGATAAAAATACCATTTGTATGTACTGACTGAATCAGAGTCAGTGACCGCAAGGATGGTGTCTCTAAGTTAGATTTAGAGTTGCTGTCTGTCCTCCTTGGTGCTTTGCACTCTCGAGGGGGTTAAAATGAAAGACACTCTCCCAAGAGCTGCGGAGAAACATGCTCCACACGTCCTCTGGGACCCGAGGCATTCATCCAGTCCTGCCGCCCAGAGAGCCATCATTTACAAGAGGTGACTTCCGTCTGAGTCTGTCTGCCTCACTCTGCCGCAGGAAACACCCCAGACAAGACACAAGACTTGCTTTCAGAAAGTTTATTAAAAATACAGCCAAAATCAACTTCTGAAATAGTATTTTTGTCTTGTGCCTTAGTAAAAAAAAAATTATAACAATATATATATATATATATAATCAACATTCATAAAACACTTGAGAAGTGAAACTGCACAAGATAATTAAACTTGTTTTCAAAGAAAATATTAGTATATAAAATATAGCCCCATGGGCAAAAACCTTTCTAACTTTTGTTAGATTTGTGCATTGGAACAATTCCAATGGCAATGAAGTAAGAAAAATATACTTAATTTTAAGACAAACTCTCTGAAAACAAGTCTCACTACTTTTATACATTTTTGCTCCAAGTAATTTGATCTTTTTAACTTAAAAACAAGGCAAAAATACAGATTAAGAAAATGATTCTTTTGCACGGCTGACTCAGAAATAAGTGTTTGATCTTCGTTAGACACTCAAAACAAATGAAAATGATCTAATGATCAGCCTCTGAGAGTTCAGGGTATGTTGGACCAAATATATGGAGACAGAAAGCAGGTCTTAGCCTACTGGAACTTTCCAAACATGCCAGTCTGTGGGGATCTTTATTGACTTGTGAATGTAAATGTGTCCAGACTTTATCATGGAGTATAGATGGATAAAAGACATCAAAATAAAACTCTGCAATGTCAGAGAGGGTCGGAATAAGCTGAAAAAGAATCTGACAGCTCATCAGGCAGCGTGGAAGGGAAATGTCATTAGGCAGTCCAGAGTGGGAAGGGGCTTTTCATGAATGACACTCTGTCCTCATGACTCAAACTCCTCACTAACATGAAACAGCCAGGATTTAATCACAGAAGAGGAGCTCAGAAATCCCGACAGTTAGCATGGTGAAGTGTGATGTGATGGGAGCTTTCAGCAGAATAATTGATCTGTTGATTTTTTTTAACTCAAAATCCATCCATAATACTCTTTAACAAGCATTCAGAATCCAAAATCACATTAGGAATAATGCAATACAAGTGATGTGTTCCATAATCAGATACTTATTTTTTTATTATTAATATTATTCTACTTTAATTTCATATTATGTTCTGGTTGTTGTATTTATATGTGTACACTGGAAGCTTCGTTATCAAGAAAAATCCCTTCCCTGGCAGCAAAGGGCTTTCTGATTCTGAATTATTAAATAAAATAAAATAAAATAAAATAAAATAAAATAAAATAAAATAAAATAAAATTAAATTAAATTAAATTAAATTACTTTTTACAAATACATTATGTCAAAGTAATTTTTCTGCTTTCTAACTATTTCAAATTATGGAAGATAAAAAATAAAACAGAATAAAATATATATATATATATATATTAATAATTTTATTATCATTATTATTTAAATAATAATAATTAATAAATAATATTCCATAATAGTAATAACATAATATGACAAATAACTGTATATTTTATATTATGTATATTATTGGATAAGCAATATGTAAATAAGAAGTAATAATTAATATATAATACTTAAATAATAATATAAAATATTAAATGTATAATATAAAATAACGTATTACTGTACACACACACACACACACACACACATATATATATATATATATATATATATAGAGAGAGAGAGAGAGAGAGAGAGAGAGAGAAAGAGAGAGAGAGAGAAAGAGAGAGAGGCTTATATGTTTTGTTTCAGAAAGGGGATCACATGTATTTACAAGTAACACTGCCCAACATTGACCTCAATCCTAAAACGCAGCCAAAACGCCCTGTGATCACTTTGAAGGAAGTTGCAATGCAAGAATGGCAAGATGGTAACAGAACTACACGTGATAATCACATAAATGGAATGCTTATGACAATTTAAAGGCTCCAGACTCACCGCAGCGGCCTTGGTGATGCAAGCGGATGTTCTTCTGAGTGGCGCAGGCTTTCATATGGAGCTCACATTCGCTTTGGTAGTCCAGTCCGTCGCTGCCGCACACCACGTTCTTGGGGACGTTCTCACAACTCAGAGGACACATGCACTTAGCCGACTGACCGTCGGATGACTGGATGCAGGTGCTGCCAAAGCTACAGGTCATCTCACTGCATGGGTCCTTCAAGGCTGAAACATGGAAAAGAGAAAGTGAATGTAGAAAATGCCTGAATAACATAATCTGACATGAAGTGGTTCTTAGTGTGTTGCTATGTGGTTGCTTGTTTTATAAAGTATGCTTGTACCTATTCATGCATCTAGCACACATGGTACAGGAGGAGTTATGTGCCAAAGTTTAATATTAACGTTAGCACAAATTACACAATGTTGGACGTGTTCGTGTAATTGGTTGGCTGCTTGTCATGTTCACACAACAAAGTCTGTTTAAGGTGGGAGTTCATGGGTGAGCGCCAAACATGAACCCTATTACTGAGAAAATATTGGGTTAAAATGAGGCACGGTCTCCCAGCACCTCCACACGGCTCAGACATCCCCCGTGTCAATACAGATGGCAGAGTGAAGTGGCTTAACCCCGGCTGAAGAACAGCTCAGTGCCCAACACTTGAATATTTGGTCACAGCTGGGTGGGTGTACAAACAAGTCACTCTAATTCACCACAGACCATTTCAAGCAAGCTTTGCATTCACAAAACATTCTCAATTGCTATGCTTCAGCGTACCCGTCCTTATGCTGGAGGGACCTAATCAGCTTTTTTCACTCTGAAAATAAGAAAGCCACATTTTTTTTCTGAAAAAGACTTTGTCTATTTCTTATTAAACATTCCACCACTCAGGACTGAAGGTGAAGAAATGATTCACACAAAAATGAAATATATGTCATCATTTTACTTATGCCGTTTCAAACCTGACACAAACAGATCTTAAATCCTGGCTTCTCCCTTTCATATAGTGAAAGTGTATTGAGGGCTGTCAAGTTTCAAAAATGACAATGTGTCTTAAGAGTATCATAAGTTGTCCGTTTGACTCATTCATTTTATTTCAAGTGCAAGTCTACTGAAGCCAGTTTGTGTGATGAATAGACTGAAATTTATAAGCATAAACAAATCACACATTTGAATCAGATTTTGCCAGTGAATCAGTATTATTTTAGTATTATTTTTATACTTATATATTGTAATATATCATATTTAAGAATATATATACATTTTTATATAATGTATATATAATAATACCATTTGTCATGCTATTTTTAGTACTGTATTTTTGTCATGTGCTTTAGTCACACTTTTGAATTTTTGTTTTTATATTTAGTTGTAATTTATATATATATATATATATATATATATATATATATATATATATATATATATATATATATATATATATATAAATTTTCAGCTTAATTTCAAATAACGGAAAACTATTGAATTAGTTTTAGGTAATAATAACACAGCAACAAATCAGTTGATGCCCCTGACAAAACCAACAGATGATTTTTTTCACAAACTGGAATGATCTGGATCTCAAATCCAGTTTAGGGACTCAAACATTTGACGTATACAAGAACTTAAATTTCAATCTGTTCATCAGAAAGCTATTGCATGAAATTTTTAATATAGCGCACAAGACCATTTTTACTACTTTTAAAGAATCATGTTTGAAGCTTAAAAGCTTCTATTACCACTCACTGTAACTGCATAGAAAACCACGACCAGCATAAATTTCTCCTGTTTGATTATGCTAGAAGAAAGAAAAGTCATACAGGTTTGGAATGACATAAAGGTAAGTAATTGATGAACTAATCCCTCAGTTCTACATAAATGAGAAAGGTGGACGTTTTAATTTGCAATACACCAGGGCAATTTAACTGGAATGAATGCATAACTGTTTCTGATACTCACAGGAACCATCTGATTCTTATCATTATCATTTAGATGATACATATTCATGAGGCATTGACAACATGGAGACGCTGAAGAGTGAAGGGACCGTGTCACTTCAGAGAGGGCTAGTTTCATTTCCGACCGTTCCCACACTCTCTAATTCAGTCTCACTATCTCTGTCCCTGTTTTCACCTCTGCAATGTGTCATATCAGCCTACAGTCTCCTCTGTCATTTGTGCGGTTTACTTTGTGTAAATCTGTTAGGAGAACACACTTGTTTAATTAAAGGTTTGTGCCTGTCTCTAAGGACCGCGCTCCACTTTTGCAGCATGACACACACACACAAACCCACTCGCACGCATGTGATAAACCTGGCAAGCGACATCGAAAGTCTGAAATCAGTGGTGCTTTCGTGTGTTGTGTGATCAAAGTGTTCATTCTCTTTTCTTCTTCTCTCTCTAAAAAAAGATGACTGTGCCTCCCTCGTCTTTGCACGTCTGAACCTCGCACTTCATCAGCTTGGGCTCGCTAACTAATCAACCACTCGCACTTCCAAAAAACTCAGTTGTGAATGTTTGTGTGGAGGAAGTGCTAATACACACAGGTCGTGTTTTACACTTTGTAGCGATGCTGAATTAAGGAAATTTTTATGATACTGTACATTGGTGTACAAAAATCTATAATAGACAAGTCAAAAGTCCTTATATCTTCACTTCTTTTGTAATAGAAATAAATAAACTTAAACACACAACTGCAGTTAAATGCTGTACATCTCAGTTAGTGGTTTAATTACAATTTGATTACATTTTAATTACAATTATGTTAATATGGTAACACTTTAGAGTAGGGGAGCAATTCTCACTATTAACTAGTTGCTTATTAACATGCGTATTATTAAAGTATTTGCTTTTTATTAGTACTTACAAAGCACATATTCTGCATGACTATATTCTACATCCCTAATCCTACCCAATGCCTAAACTTAACAACAACTTTATTAACTGTTAATAAACAGCAAATTAGGAGTTACTGAGGCAAACGTCGTAATTAATGGTTTGCAAATAGAGAGAACTGGACCTTAAAATAAAGTGTGACTGTTAATATAATACTATTTGAATAATTTAAGACTTATTTGGCCCTTAATTGTTGAGAACCACTGGACTAGTGGGACTTTGTCATTTGACCATATGTATAGAAAAAGCCAAACAGCTGACTGCAATTGAAGATGTACAGTACATGTGAAAATTGACACACATTTTTTAGCTACTACTAATATAAATGTAAATACAAATTTTAAAAATAGTTTATATTTGAATTTAATAATATTTGAATGCAGTATTTTATTTTTTGAAACCAAATTAATTGAAAATCAATTAATTTATTGCCATATGACTCATCCCTAACATGTTGCAAATTACTACCCCTCTCTAACCTATACAGTTTTATTTTTTCCCTAAAATGATAAACAAGTCTGTTCAGTCTATGATGGCCTTTGAGATGGGCTGACGCATTCTGGTACTTTCCTCATCCTCACAGTCATAACTAATGGCAGCTGAGCTCTGACTCATTAATTCTGCTTCGACAGATTGGCCTCATCCCCAAAAGCCTGCCTCTAAGACATCTGATTCCATCAGTCTGATGTAAAGTGGTTCTTTAAATCAGTTCTGATGCGTCTGTCAGGAAGTATACATTGAGAGGAGTCCAATGATCTGCATAAACAGCTTCCTTCTCAGTGGCGCTCTGTTTGTTTTGTGACAGTACGCAGAATTGCCTCCGCAAACCCATTAAATAACACTCGGCACTTTTCCACCTATTGTCGCCGAGAGTTGATGAGCGTCGAGGAAAAGGAGGAGCTGATTAAAATGCAAAAGGCCACTCAGTATAAGGTGCATATGCGGCTCTCCGCTGTGTTAGCACAGATAAGCTGCCCTCTCGGGCTGAGACAAGCAGGCAAATTGCCTATTAGAATGTAACCGGCGTCGAACGGCGCCCTACGGATCGTTGGGGTCACAACAGTGATGAGCCACTTCCTCCTTATGCTTTAGTGCTCATTTTCAAGGATAGAAATACAGTATCCTGAGGAAAGAGTGGGAGTGTATAGTTACCTATTGATGAACTGGAAATGTCTCTCGCAGCCAACTAACTGCTCTCCTCCAGCTCTGAAGAGGTTAGGACAAGAAGAAACGTAGGAAATAATAGGACCTATACAACGAATTAATAAGATATAAACAGAGTGAGAAGAAGTTGAGACAGCGAGGAAGCTTCCACTGATCCGCCTTTCAGACAGTGCTGTGATAATGTGTTAGTGCTGGATGTATTAATGCGTAATGCGTGCAGGGAGCTGTCAATGGTCGCTGCGTGATCCTGACAGGATCGTCTCGGCACAACCCGCCCTGCACCGCGAGCCCCGGGCAACCTCTCCAGCGTGACAGAAGATGTATGTGTATGTATGAGTGTGTGTATGTGTTAAGGAGGTTTGAGAAGAGCTGCGGGTGGTGTCGCTCTCATTTCCTCTGAATAGTATGGATTCAACAGAAGTGAACCAGTATTAACAGTATTTGGTGGCATAATAGCACCAAAAAAACAGGAAAAAATGTAAGTTACAGTGAGGCAATTACATTAGAAGTGAATGGGAGCAATGTCAAAAATACCAAGTTCTGTCATGAAACTCTAGATAGTGCAGGCTGATGATTCATTAAGCCAAACTGATGATATTCACAGCATTAAACTTAAACTTGGCACAAGCTGATTGGTTCATGTTGCAAACGAAGCCAATAAGCTTGCTGCTTTAGGTTTAAATGGCTGGTTAGCATCCACTAGAGCATTTAGCAGCACGCTTTCAGAGTTATATTTGTAATTCTTCCTAATTTTCTATCAGAATGCATGCTACAGATGCGAAAACACAGAAAATTGAACCTAATCCGAATTTTTTTAACGAAGGAAGAAAGTTTCGGAGGCAGTGTGTAAACGTGACTGACATAAGCATTTATTTTTTAATGTGGGAAAATTTCGGACTCAGTGTGCAATGACCTTTACTCGGAAACCCTCCACCTTCCCCAGCTCCACTTGTATATGTAGATCTACTACATGTTATTATATATGCTACTTGTGCAGTTGCAGTATGTCTGAAATACTCACAGCACTATATATTGGCAGTAGCAAGTTATTTTACTTGCTTTGCAACAGCAGCGGCAGAAATACTCTACAATAACAGCATCAATTCAGCAGTGTAGCAGATCTATTCTGCCAAGACCGAATACGTTAACACTGTCATATTCATTACCATGCTAAAATCTTCCAAGAGGTGTCATGATAGAACTTGATCTTCAAACAAAATAACACTTCTTGCTGGGGAGGTACACTAAAGTTCTCCAATGATTTCGTCCAGATAAAATCGACCTCTTTTTCACAAACAACCTCAAACTCGCATTCAAATTTGCCTCCATCTAATCAGCAATCAGTGAACTAGCCAAATCTCCACTAACATGTTTTCTTCATCACAATTTGGAAAAGGATCTGTAGCTGTAGATTTGGCAACTAGCTTTAGTACTCTAAAGAGGTTTAAATCATTTTTACAGATGATTAAGCATTTAATCAAGGCATTGCTTTGTCAAGGCAACAAAGTTGTAAAAATGTATGTAATTCTACAACAAAAACAAAGTCTACTAAGCCTGGAGAAAAATATCCATTTGCATTCCCAAGCATTTCTGTTTTTCACTATATTTGCTGTGATGTATCAATAGAAAAAACTGGATGAGTACCAAAAAATGGAGCTGAACCTCCACAGATGACCTCCAAACCTATTGTCCCACCCTCTGCTGTTGTCATCCCTCATACGGCGAGATGATTTGTTCTTTTGATGTATTTCTTCAAAGGGCTTATTTGACTGCAGCTGTCTTTTTTTTTTTTTTTTTTTTTTTTGCATGCCTCAGTGTTGCCCTTAGATAAAGAAAATTAGGCACAAAAATGGATAATACTCATCTTTTGTGGTTGATTTAAAGGCCAGGCACTCCTGTTCTCCTGTGATAGCTGTCAGTGCATAGTATTCCTTGTGTAGTATTCCCAAAGTGAGCCACTCCTGACCTCAGGCTTGTGAAGACACAGAGGTAACAATCGCGGGCAAGACCAGCAGGACGACATTAGCTCATATGTTTAATACACTACCAAACACGTCTATCAGAGGCAAGGTTTGTCTCCAGTTAGCTTCAACAAGCACCCCATGCAGTACACTGCAAATGCTAGCACAGGCTTCAGATCGCAGCTTAAGACTGGATTTAATTCAGTACACGTGTATTCAGTATGCAAAAGACAAATCTATGCATCTGCACAACTGGAAACAGATCACAGCCAAGATTAATTCAAACATAATCCCTGCTTCTATAGCCAGCTAAAAAGTGATATACAATTATGTTCAAAAGGTTTTATACATTCCTAGATGTAGAAAATGATTCCAGAAAAAAATAAGAATTCAGGAAGTGAAAACTGGAGGCACATGGTATACAGAAGAAAAAATTACAAAAATATGAATAGGGCTAGGTCATTGATCTTCAAGTTGGTTGTTTAAGTAAGAGTGCTAGACAGATAGTAGTCTATATTTAATACAAATTACATAACAGAAAATCTAAAAGTCATCATGTAGTTAGTAATTAGTAGTTAGTAATAATCTATTGGATTACACATATGGTAATGCATTCTTTTTGATGACTTTTAGATTACTTTTGACCTAACTGTAGTGGTAGTGGTATATGAAAATACTTTTCGTCCTTTGTTATCAGCTTTGAGAAGTGTATTAAACATTATATTACACCAAGGTTTCCTAAACTGGGGTTCATGAGGTGGTGAAAAGCTAATAATTAAAACATAAAATGTCAAATTTAAACTACCAGTGTGGCCTTTCCAATTTCTGTCTAATTATAGTAACCTGACTAGTGGCTGGTGTGTGCAGCACCATAAAACTGAAAGACGTTCCAAATCTATATAAGCAGTAGAATCTTTTAGAAAGGAAAATTTGAGAGAAAAAAGAATTAGGGTGAATCAATACATTATTAAGAATTTACTTCAATTGTGTAAATAACATGTAATAATGTAAACTAAAAAAAAAACTAACAAAAACTTTGATCTGTTTATGTGCTCTTTAAAATGTGACACAATGTAATTACAAGTACTTAATTTTTGGACTCTGCGGATTACAGGATCCAGATTACATGAAATCAGATTACATGTACAAATTTCTCTAGCACTGGTTGTTAGGTATTGCCAGGTCAAAAGAGCACGCTCCCAGTCTCTTTAATTTTCTGATCTTTAAAAACAGCTTTGGTTTCTCCAACAGTTCAAGTCTAAGGTATTTTTTTGCCTGTTGTTCCATCTGCCAGGTGAAAATCATAAGTCTGGCTGCTTACAGAACTAGCAGCACACCTCGCAAGGTTGCAACATTGAAGGTATAATTTAAAATTAATTTCCTTAGCACAAACAATGTGGGTCGAGATACATTTTGAAGTTTAATACTTAATGTTAAGGGTATGTGAAAATTCCCAAGTAGAAGCAGTAGTGGTCTAATAGCGATACCTACTTCAGCAAGCAAAACTAATTAACAATAGCAAGGCTCAAGCAGGCACTGCACTCCAACAGAAACAGGTCACCAGATTCAAAGCGACTGCTTTGGGATTTTCAGGAGGTCATAGTTTAATGATAGTGGGCAAGGAAAAGGGCAAGAAACCTTGTTTTGTAGGCTACATACAGCTTCCATAATGATCTTTCCCCACACTGCTCTGTTACTGCAGTTCTCAAACATAATGACAAAGATGGAATTGTTTGTTCTGGCTAAAAGCAATATTCTAAAATAAATAAATAAATAAATAAATAAAATGTTTTCTTTTTTTTCTTTCAAACAAATTTTGAGTACAATCAGCAAGCACATCTGACGCTAATCATTTTCTTTTCCTTCAAGCAAGCCCTTTCAAACACGCACACACATTTATCAGCTGGTATTCATGCGTTCTGCAAGTTGATAATATACAGTCTGTCGGGAGAGACGGAATTAGATTTTCAAGTGGTTTAGCAGCTCCATACAACAACATGTGGATAACCAGAAAGTATTAAAGTGCCCCTATTATTGGTTATGAAAGGTTCCTATTTTGGTTTTGGGAGTCCTCAAAAACAGTTTGACATGCTTGCGAGGTCAAAAAAAAACCACTTTCATTGTCTTATAATATGCATTTATCTTTTCCTTACTTGCTCAACAACTCCCAAATGATCCGCGCAATGATTCATTTTTACAAACCCTACTTTGCGTGACGCTAATCTGTGGTGATTGGTCTAATTGGTAGATTTCATTTTCATTCCATCATGCCTGTAATGCCTGACAAAGCAGCGTTTGTGAGCACAGTGCTGCTTTGTGTACAGCCGTTACCGGGGAAACTGCTATTTTACTGCTCCAAAAGCGGCACCTAGTGGCAAAGAATGAATTAGCATTTTCATTCAGACCAAGTTTTCCCAGGTCTGTGTGTGCAACAATTGGGTGGTCAATATGCTAATGTTTCATGATGATGTCAACATGAAACAGCTTGGGATTTGTTTTAAAAACGACTCTTTTATATAATTCAGTTGACTCTTTCTTCTGAGAAACAATAACTTTATACACGGTGCAGATTTAAAACTTTACAAGACGTTTTCATTCACTTAGAGCTGCATTACACTGCATGAAAGGTAATTTTAAAAAATCCATAATACTAGCAACAGCAAAAACAGCAAACATGCAGAAAATATACTTTCATAAATATACTAAGGGTGTTACGGCACACAGGAGTCAGGTTCGGTAAACACTTTGGTTTTGGGGTCACAGTTTATGAAGAATTCCACACAAATTACATTTTGGGAAATGTGTGAATTGAAGTTTGTGTGCAATTGTGGAATAGAGATCAGTCAAAACTAAAAACCAGTTCCAATTTATAGCTGGTTGACCAGTGCATCTCTAGAACCCGAAACTTTCCCACAATGCTGATTTAAAACAAGTACCATCTGAACTCGCCATTCTTGTTTTAGGTTGGTACGTAAATCATCTCTTCCTCTCCTCTTTCCTGTTCGCTGGGTAGTAACTGATTACATGTGATCTGGATAATGTAATCAGTTTCCAAAAAATTAAGTACATTTAATACTTGCTCATAACCAGATTAAAGTAACTTTTTTTTACAGATTACATGATTACATATTTACACTTCATGTATTGATTCACACTAAGTCATTTTTTCTCTTAAATGATCCTTTTTTAAAAAAAAAATCCTACTGCTTAGAAAATACATTTACAAAATATTCCAGTTTTATGATACTGCACAAACCAGCCACTAATCAGGTTACTATAATTATACAGGAAATGGAACGGGGAAACAACCAGTTTAATTAGACATTTTTATGATTTAATTATTAGCTTTTCATCACCTCTCGAACCCCAATTTGGGAAACTTTGGTGTAATATAATGTCCAATAAACTTCTTGAGGTGGATAACAAAGAATGGAAAGTATTTTTTATGAGTAAGATTATCTAAAATTAATCAAAATGTACTCAGAATACACTTTCTAATAGAAAAATAGATAGATCAACTTGTTTTACTATATAAACAACCGATTAAACAGCTGAGATCGAATACTATTTGATCCCTACAACATCATGAAGAAATGAGAAGCGTATTTAAAAGAAGTCTCTCTCAAAGTGGCTGTCCTCTCCTGCACCTGTGTGCTCCGTGGAGACTGTAAGACAAATAAAGAGTTCTAGAGAGGGTCATGTGAAGTATCTCCTTGTCACCAGAACCCCGCTGGCTGATGGGAAGAGCTGCGCTCTCCTGCATTAACTGGAGAGAGGTCGGACAGACACCTCAGTGATTAATGCAAAGGGCCTAGAGTGAACACAGGCTAGGTATTAATGAATGGCTTTGTACTTATGCATGCTTGAATGTGCAAGTGTGTAAAGTGGCGTGGGTCTGTGTACGTGATTCAAGGAAAGGTCGCAGAAGAGAAGGACATTGTTGGAGGGAAATGTAATTATGGGCCGAAATGAACTCATCTTGTTTAGAGGTACTAGTCGTTTGGAAGAGAATGTCTTGTGAGCAAAATAGAAAAAGGAAAGGTTTAGAAAGAAGACAAATAGCAGCTTATTATCATGAAGACGACGGGAAAGGTAATGGTTGTGGCGTTGGTGTGTTGCGGCTCTGTGCTACACAAACAGGAAGCTGAATGTAACAGTCAATAATCATTATCTGGCACAGCGAGCGCATGTATTTAAGTATGGGAGTGCATTCAAACGTTGTTTTCAAAGGTAAAATATAATCAAACCCAATCAGCTGCGATTGTTTCTTTAAGATGCCTTTATGATTAACTTTCAAAAGCACAGAATGTGTCCTGAAGCATACTGCGGCCATCAAATATCAAGGCGCATCGTAGACATACTGTACAGACATATTAAATACAGTGTAATATATACTCTATTTAATTAAAATAAGTGCAATAACGATCACTCACTTCGTCAGCAAACTTGATTCCAGAATTTTTCCCATTTATTTTCTCCATAGGGATTAAAAAAAATAAAATTAACCAAACCAACCAGCTCTGAGATGAATCACAACATTACAAACTTTTTGAAGGCAAAATACAATTGAAAATCAGAGAAAAAGCCAAAGGCTGTGTACGGCTTTTATGAGGCAATGAATTACATAGCCCATGAAGCACTGTAAACGACATAACTGAATTTGTAGAATCAGACATCTATGAATTAGATCTATTTATAGACTTACAAAGCACAAAATGCTATACAGTTGAAGTTTATTACTAATTAGATAAATATATACACAGGAGAGATTCAAATTTTGTTATTGCTGAAATAAGTTTTTCTATAGAGAAATTCAATGGGATTTTTACTGCAGTGCTGTGATTTTTCCACTCCAATGATCAGCTTGGCTCATGAATATTAATTAGATGACATCATTTTTATGCAGCCACCTACATTTTTATTCAGTGCACTTTGGTCAGCAAACAAAGTGCTTAAATACAATTATTATTGTCCAAAAATTGGACAGGGGGTCCTCAGAAATTTGAAAGTTGTAGAAATGTTCTAACCGTTGGTAAGTCCCTGATTGTTGCACTTAATACTCCACTCGAGTGTAGTAGGGGTTAAAAATAACAATGCATTATTCAGGCCAGTCAAATGCATGAATACATGAATAAGTTGTAAAAAGCGTCTCCCATCTGGTATTAGAAGCAAGAGCGTGGAAAATGTGCCTTTTTAAAGTGCCCGTCCGGCTGTAATCTGCCTAATCTCACTCAAATGCTACATCCTCCCCCTTCGGAAGTGAGCAGGACGGCAGAGAGAGAGAGAGAGAGAGAGAGACAGAGACAGACGAGAAGAGCGAGAGAAACAGATTTGTATAAGAAGTATACTCATTCTCCAAGGGATAAGCAGCAAAATGAAGCTCTGGTGATGGCCTTGATCATATTCTCGATGACATCTGGGTATTTTTGTGTGAGCCTATATAGAATAGCTGTGTGGAAGTGTTGGTACAGTATACAGTAAAGCAAGCTGCATGTGATATACCAGATTTGAGCCTGATGGAACCCAATATGGAGGTTTGAAACTACATTAACAACTTATGATTTAAAACCAAATTGTATTAAAATGCAAAATCGGCAATTGTTTCGGGTCAAAGCATCACATTTGCAGAGCATGTTTAGGTATTATTGCCCTGTGGAGATCCACATAGACCCCTAATACTATTTACCAGAAGCATGCTGGATCATGTTAGCAACATTTTTCAAATGAGAAGATCACACTGCTTTTCAGACGAATGAGGTTTTCAGAAGAAATGATGGATGTTGCAAGATCACAGAGTATCTGCTTTCAGAATTCATTTAGTGAACTCCATTATTGAAGAAGACTGTCGATCTTGCTATAATTGTTTGCCGGTGGACAGGCCCAGACTGTGTAGTAGACGTAACCCAAGCTAAATTTAGACTTGTGGAGCGAGAGCGTGTTTTTTTCTGCAGATGGAGTAAGGAAGCCGTGAAGCCGCTGATGAGTGTGAATTGAGTCTCTTGTCACGGAGACAGGTGAATGTGTTGTGGTGAGCATCTCCATGCACGAGCACGGGAGCCGACGTAGGGGTGGAACAGGGCGAGCAAAAAACCAATTTGCAAGAGGCAGGGCTGGCTATGTGCCATCGGCGGCGGCTGCCGAGCTCAGTGGCCGTGGAGGTGTCACCAGGACCCGAGCTGTGCCTGAATAACGATCCATCACGGGGAACAATCAGCCACACTGTATGTTAGTTTTCACACCACGTCTCTAATACGGGAGAGAAAACAGCATTTACGCACACCTAAACCATTAACAAATCAGCAGGTGTGGCTCATCTATGGCAGAGCCCCACCAAAATGTTCATCCAAAACATAGACCTCTATATAAGCCTAATCAATAATAAATTTTTTATGTGTTCAGCATTCTGCAACAAATATTTAAATATAAAAAAATTTAAAAAGTCGTAAAGTAAGCAGTATATATTAAAATCCCGCACATAGCTTTAGCAGGCAAGTATACATGATACTAAGTGGGGCAGATGGTGCTTGACACTTCCCTAGCTCAACAGCGCCTCACAATTTTGCAACGTAAATCTTTGGTGAAAAGGGTGACTGCAGCGCGTTCTAATTGATAGTCATTAGGGCAGATTTGAGACTTCCCCGCTTATTTTCACGTTACCGTAGTGAATCTTGCTCCATCAAGACAATATCAATCTGATTCAGCTTTGTGTCTGCATCAGGTCAGTAGATAGTTGAATACATATCTGTTTTGTTCTATGTGGAGTAGTGGATCAAATTAACAAAATAGGCTATACCTTAAATCCTTCTTAAATGTGCTCACATGAATAGCCTCTATATGGTTCTGTTGTGTTTGTTTAGTTTATTCTGAGAATATGATCATCTTTCCTCACCCGAATTGATCCACAACTTGTAATATTCTAAATCAACATTTGGAGGTGATAAATACTATATTAATTCATTCATTATACTGCATTTTACATGTGTGACAGGCACAAAGTAATGTTACACATGTAAAATGTTTACATATTTAAAAATATGTTAGTACTCCTCTCTTCAACACGTGACTTGATTTTAAGTATGAAGTTTATACTGATTTGCAGTAGCTGCTCCTGACCGTATATTTAGGTGGGGCAGATTCTGGGTTGTTGCGCTAATATATGAAAAATTAGCGCAACAACCCAGAATCTGCCCCACCTAAATATACGGTCAGGAGCAGCTACTGCAAATCAGTATAAACTTCATACTTAAAATCAAGTCACGTGTTGAAGAGAGGAGTACTAACATATTTTTAAATAATCTAACTTTAATTTTTGCCTTGAAAACAAAAAGCAAACATTAGCTCTATTTCCTAACAGAAAACCCTAGAAACTTTTAAAGCAACACTCACAATAAACCACACCTTTTAGCATCAAGCTTCAATAAATAATTTCAGAATAAATTATTAAATATATGAAATATATATGAAAGATTTGTTGAAAGGTGACACTATGATGACACTTTCTGTGACACTAGTGCGGCAACCTTAAAATGGAGTAGAAAAGGGCAAGTGTGATAATGAATAGAGCATAATATAGGCAATAGCATATGCTACAACAAGGTTTAATCTGGTCGCAGTCTGGGGTTGCCAAATATAAAGAGACACAATCCTCAAAACAGAGCTTCCCACTTCCACAATATGGAAATATCTGCTAAGTGTGTTACTTGTTTTTGACAACCTGGCAACCATGTGCACGCATGCTCTCCACTGTGGATAAACGTGCTTGCTTTCTGAAAACACCGGTTAGCTTGCAATTTAGCGATATCCAATATTCTATTATCAGAAAAGTGTCATTTATCAAGTGTTCATTTATGAGAGAGAGAGAGAGAGAGAGAGAGAGAGAGAGAGAGAGAGGCTGTGTGTGTATAAACTACCACCATTTTGCAGTGTTTCTCTATTAACCGTGAATCTGTGGCTTTAATTGCTTTAGAAACAATGATGTTACCAGCTCCTTGTTGAGAAAGATAATTCAGCTCTTAATTTTATTGATGAAATTGCAAGGCAGCGCTAAAAAGAATGCATGTGCATGCGCAGCATGAATCTATCTATCTATCTATCTATCTATCTATCTATCTATCTATCTATCTATCTATCTATCTATCTATCTATCTATCCATCCATCTATCTATCTATCTATCTATCTATCTATCTATCTATCTATCTATCTATCTATCTATCTATCTATCTATCTATCTATCTGTCTGTCTGTCTGTCTGTCTATCTATCTATCTATCTATCTATCTATCTATCTATCTATCTATCTATCCATCTATCCATCTATCTATCTATCTATCTATCTATCTATCTATCTATCTATCTATCTATCTACATACATACACAAACACACACACACACATATACATCCAAGCATTATTTATCAATCATTTCTTTGAAAACATTCTGTCCTTTTCTGCTGAGATGGATCACTACTATGACGGGTTCAAACAGTATATCTCTGTGCTACTTTGCCTCGGGGTACACTCAGAGAGTTGCTTTAATATTGACTAAGATGTGTTTGCTGAAAGATCATAAATCAATAGTGTCTCATGGCTGCTGCTGCAACTGTTACGTGCTTGGATGAACGTCAGTTCTGACATTATAAAAAGGACAGTCAAACATACATGTAGCACGCCATGACGTGAGAGCGTGAGAAGCAACCGAGGGAGTAAAACAGCCCACATGTGTCCAACAGTATCAACACCTGGAGTTATAGCAGGTAAAGGATCTGAGAGAAGTGAGCCATACTTCCCAAGTGAAGGAACACAGTTTCAGCCGTCAATAACGGGACAAACATATTGATTCCTCCATTAAGCAGCTTCCCATGATACCCTGAGGTTAATGCTTTTCCTCCCCCGCTCTTCTGTACAGCAGAATAACCTCATTTAGACAACAGGAGCCGACAGTTTCAGCCTCTGCGGTTAGTTTAAGTTGTAGGCCTGGTTTAGGGAGTGAATATTTGATGCACAGATTTTACCTCCTCCGTGCTGTGGGTTCTCAAAAGCGGTTTTCATCAGCCGAGTCAGGCTGGAGATGAAGAGACGTTAATGGGTAAAAAAAAGACAGAGTGAGAAAAGAGATCGCTCCTGGCAATCACAGTAATTCCAGACGTGCTCTGCACACATATGATCAATCCTTTCATTGATCAATTGCTCTGGCCCAATGCTCCGCTGCTCCACTGCCAATCCAGACGAGTTCCAGCATACGGCCCGCCTGAAATGAGCTTCACACACACTCCACTTCTTTCCTCCGCTCGCTGGCTCTCTGAATGACTGACTGACTCACTCACACAAACAGCTGGAGACTCTGTTTACCCACCGGAGTTCGATATTATCAAAGCACCCACGCTCCCCTGCTCATCTTTAGAAACAGGGCACCTCTCTGTATTTCTTTTTCTGTATCACCTCTTACCCCATGCCTGGGGTGCGAATTAACCCTTTGCCACCTCTGCCAATGCAGTGCAAACTGAACAAAATCTAACCAGCTATACACATTTTTCTTTTGGTCATTTTTGATTCAGTTTCCAAATAATTATTAATCAGCATAGCCATTTTCAACACTGACACTGATTATAAGAATTTTTTCTTAAGCAGGATCGTGTGAGACTGTAAACAGGAGTAAAAAAAAAAAAAAAAAAAACTATTTTGCCACTACAGGAATCAATTACATTTTAAAATGCATTACAATAGAAACCAGGTATTTTAACTGGCAGGAGAATTTTACTGTACTTTTGATTAAATAAATGCAGCTTTGGTGAGCATATAGACTTTTCAAAAACATTAAACTTACTGTTATAAAATATTTAGAATAAGATTTACTATTAAAGTGGTGGCCAAAATTATTAGAACACTAGTATTTTTCCCAGCATAAGTCAGTTATTTCTATCTTTTGCAGTAGTTTGTCAGTAGGAAATATCAGTTTATATTTCCAATGGCAAAATTAATGTTTGGAATTGTAAACTGATAGAAGGTAGATAGAAGATAGAAATAACTAAAAAACATTTTTTAGCTGGTGAAAATACTAATGTTCTAATAATTTTGGCCATCACTTTATGTAATCTAAACATATGGCATATTTATTACCCCCCAAAAAGGCCAAGGGTTAATTTTGGATACCACCGGAGTAGAACTTGGCAAAATATGGCTGCTAACCTGACTCTCATGTCCCATCTCAACCTCTCTGCCCAGGAGAAACAATGAACCGTCGGTTATCTATGGACACTGATCCCATTTGAGCGGCAGAGAGATATGACCCCTGATAGCCACACTGTCAATTTCATTAGCGCAATAGCAGGGAGGCTACTGCCCATTAAAGCCCTGCTGCGGAGCCAGTGCCGATTAGCATGGTGCCGAACTTCAACTGCATTAACACGCCAGGACAGTGTGATCTTTAATGTGCTTCTCAATGGAGGCTGGAGTTCACTGGTAGGCTGGAGCTTTCATTCCTCAAGACTGATCATTTCCTTCTAGACAGCATGTGAGGTGGCTAATTAGAGCTCTTTGAAGGCTTTGTACGACATGTTCTACCGAATCATGTAATTACGGCTCAGGATGGCCAGGCCCACTGCCACAGAGCCTCGCTTAATGACGAGCCACATTTCACATATTAGTTATCATTCGTGGAATGAAACTGATTGGAATAAACATGATGAACAGTGTAGAAAACATAAAATTCATATTCTCAACTCCACAGACCATCTATCCATGTGGGGATTCATGAATATGGAAACCTGTCATAAAATTGAGATAATTATTGTTTTTGGCATGCATCAAAAAAGCTTGAATTTGAAAGTGGAAGGGTGTTAATATAATATCTCACTTGACCCTGTCATGTAGTAAATGCAACTTTTGAGGATGCTCCTAGTTAGTCTAACTAAAACTTAAAAAGAGCCAGCTAATAAATAATAAATTACAAAAATATGTTCTAAGTTCTCAATAAATAAGTAAATAAATAAATAAATAAATAAATAGAACTTTTCATGCAGTTCACAGTATTTTTTTTTTTATTCAGGTTGAATATTTATGTTTTAAATATTTTAATTTAAATTGAATTGGAAATGTTTTTATCCCGAAAAAAAGACTAATGTATTATTATTTGTTTGATTGTTTGTTTGTTTTTTTACTAATTAATATTTTACCTTTTGCTTTAGCACATTCCCTGACAAAAATAATGTGCTAAATTATTTTTGATTGAATTATAAATGTTACAAAGAACACGTTGTCTTAATAATATCATGCTTACAATATTTTTTTACACACTATATAATATTTATGCATAAAAATGTATGGCTGCCTTTACATATGACGAAGGCTGTTCTCATCATATTTTGGAGTTCCTGGCATACAAAAAAAATAAAAAAAAAATAAAAAAAACCTTTCTGGTGTAAGACAATTGGTTTCACTATTTAAATGCACTGTAAGAGCAACCAAATATTTTTCTAGTAAACTCTTTTGTGTTCCACAGTGAAAAAGAGAGTTTGAAATGACATAAGGATGATGATTTTGCCTTTAATTTAAGATTGACAGTCAAGAGGTCCTCACAAGTACAGATGGTTTTTGCATGTGACTAGACTCACCACAGGGGCCTTTGCGCATCACCTTGATGCGTCTCTGTGTATTGCACTGGGCCTTCTCCAGCTCACACTCATTGGAATAGGTAGAGGAGTCCGATCCGCACACAGGCGCCACCACAGACATGCATACAATCTTCTTACAAACACACTCTCCTTTGGAGGGGTCAGTCGGGTCTCTCTCACACAGCGCTCCAAATCCACACAGCTTTCCTCTGCAACCTATAAAGAGACACAGACATAAGAATCAATTTTAGAAAGCCACAATCATGTGACAAGAGCACAAGACAAGAGTTCTAGAAGACTACAGTCAGATGAGGGTGGAACAAAAGACCCTTGTAAAACAGCTCATGCAAACCATCACTCAGTTTAAAAACTCTTTTTGTTAACACATGACCTTTAGAGCTCCTGTCTGAAGAGGCGTACAACATTATTATCGATGCTTTCTTTTTCAAAATCAATGAGGGCACTGTCTCAACACAAGCACTCTGCTAGGAGGACCTGGTTTTAGACAGTCCGTTAAAAAAACGCAAATTGACATAATTTAACATTCTATACCTGCATGACATTCTTTTGTGGAACACAGAATGTAAGCTTTCAAGCTTCAAAAAGGACACAAAAGCATGATTAAAGTGGTCCATACCACTCAAGTCTTCTGAAGCCATATAAACAGATTAGAATTTGACTCATTATTCACTGAAAGTATTGACCTCCTCTCTAGTTTTCCTTGGAACATTAATGAGAGTCCATGAGAGAAGCTTCGATGTCCAATTAGTAAACAAATCATTCTTTTGAGTCAAAACTTTTCAATGAATCTGTTCCTTTTCACAAAACCAGTTTGAATGATTCAATCACAAATCAGACTGATCTTGTTTTTGAAGTTTCAGTCTGTTTCTTCACACTATTATGTTATTTCAAATGACTATATATAGAGCATGAGTTGTATATGGACCACATTTATAATACTCTCATTGTGCTTATATGTACATTTTGAAGCACTAGTCCTTGTTCAGAGACCATTTTCAAAATTTCTGGGGTTCTCAGAACTGGAAGTCATCATACAGTAGTCGGCTAAACCTCTATAGTGGTAAACTGATATGACTACAAATATAATTTTGCCATTCCATTTGCCCCAATCCACAAAAATCCAAAATAGACTTTCCAAAAGAAGAAAAAATATTGAGAGATTGATTACATTGGTTAGAAGAGAGGAGGATGACAAATTTGCCATCACTCCCTCAGTTTTTGAAACTCTCATGCAGCCAGTAATATACGGCATATACATGTATATATAGACATGTATGTGTGTGTGTGAATAATTGATTTCCAGTATATTAAAGAGTTTTCAATTTTGTGATCTAAGGAGATGTACAGCATTACAGTTATTTTCTTATTCAAAATCAAAGCAAGCACAAGTCTATGCTGAGAAGACCTGGTCTTTGATGAGTGATCTTTAAAACACACACACACACACACACACACACACACACACACACACACACACTTGTCTTGCACGTTCACTTTTCCTTATCACGGACTACCAGAACAGGTCCAGACAGGGTGGCATGACCACTCGAAATGCTCCAGGATCTGTCTAGCTGTTCCTGATCACTGACTTTACTTAATACAAGAACACACAAACACATAAAACACACACACACAACTTTCCTTCGTTTCTGATACTCACAGGTGAGCATCTGTGTTAACTCCTCTGAGACGGTTTCGTTCTATTGCTTTCCTGTCTCACAACTGCCATCAAAACACAAACTTCCATAATTCCCCCAGGCAGAGTCCACTATGGAGCTGCAACAAACTGATTGACAGCCACCAGGTAAACAAAATGGGCTTTTTTATTTTTATTTTTATTTTTTTTCAGTGTCCAGCTCCCTACACAGAATCACACATGTGGAACGTGAGCATGCACACATGAGCTTGAGGTGTTAGGAGAGTTGCATCTAAACTCCGCTGTCAATCCGACATGCACACCTGCCCACTGTTGTCTCCTTATACAGTGCTTGTCACCTATGTGCCTGTTTGAGATTCATCTTAGCGCTGTGGCGGCCCGGCCCTTTGTTGATTCTGAGTAAATCAGGTCAAAACCAACAACTTGAGGACACAGTCATAGAGACTTCGTGAAAGCCTGCGGATCTCGCTGGGACAAGGCTGCAAAGGACGGCACTTCCTGGAGGCGCACTCATCAGTCTCGTATCTAGAGACTAATTAAAGAGGCTGGTGTTATTCCTATTATCTTACACTGTATAAATTAACGTTCAGAAGAAATCCAGAAAAAAAAAAAAAGAAAGAGCAGATAATAAGACAGTTTGTTTTCTCAATCGTCATGTAACTTTGTTCCCTAAGTAATAATGTTGTAATCAAATAATTATAATTATTGTAAACCAATTAACCTTGAATGGACAGCCGGAGAATTAAATAGCTTGCCTTAAAGAAATTTATGAATAATATATACTTATAGGAATATATACTGTACTTTAGGAATGTTGTAATATTAAAATACTGGTCAGTACAGATATGTTTTAATGTTATGTCTGATAACTGCCAACATTAAAAATCCATACTATGTAGTGTATATATGCACTGCTGTTCAAAACAAATATTTTCTAACAATTTAAGTCTTTACTATAACATCCTTGCTAAAGAAAAGTATTATTTTCTTTTTTAAAAAAGGAAAAATTCTTTATTCATCAAAGAATCCTGAAAAAAATATCCAAATTAATAAATAAAATAAGCAGCTCAACCGTTTCCAACACTGATAATAAATCAGCATATTAGAATGACTTCTGAATAATCATGTGACAATGAAGACAGCACTGCATCACAGGAATAAATTAAATTTTAAAGTATATTAAAATAGAAAATGTTATTTTAAATTGCGATAGTAAAATATTTTCTATTGGCTGAAAACAATTATGCTAGTGTTATATTAAAAAAAACATAACATACACCAATATGACACCTCTAAAATCATTTTGCAAAACGATTCCCATCTTTCTGATTATTATGTGAGCCCACATAATAGTATTTCCATCAAATTAATTAATTTACAGAACTTTAATTAAAGCAATTAGAGACTTTAGATGCAAACACTTTTAATCGAGTAGATATTAACAGCCACAAATAAGAAGTCAGTGTTGACTCACAGTGACTCACATTTCCCCACAATCCCTGTATTAATGGCTGTGGACTGTGTGCATTGCACAGAGAAAGCATGCGTTTAAACCTATAATGTAATAATAGAGTAGACCACCTGGATCTAGGGTCAGCGACTGAACGGTCTGTGACTCTGAGCCCTAGAGAAACACACTACACTGCAGCACACAACCATACTAAATAAAGACTGTGAGCGTGACAGGTGCTGAGTGTTGAAGCGATGCATATTCTTGTTTTAATAATGCATATACAAGTGAAACATCTACTACTTAACGCATTTTGAAAGGGGGAGCGAATTTGAAGTCCATTCCATCACTGAGAGTAAAGCTTTTCCACAGCATGCGATTCTCCAGTGAGACACGGAGAACCACACAAATTTTCATCCATATGTCTAGTTTATCAATTATTTAATAATTTCACATTCCGCATGACTTCACGTCAAGTGTTTGATTCGCGCTGCAACACCTGCGCCTTTGTTGAAACTCATATTAAGTACTCTTTTATGTGTGTAGCACACTGAACAAGCAGCCAAAATCTACACAGATGCTCCATCCAGATTGTTAGCCTAACCAAAAATAACACAATAAGAAAGTAAAAAAAAATCTTTAATGTAAATCCTTTGTGTATATTCACTATACACCAGTGTACTGAAAATAAGTTTATGCTAATTTCTGCCCATTTTTACATTTAGATTACCGTGTCACACACGTTTACTTAGCTATCTAAATGGGGAAATTACAGACTTCTATTGTTTTCATATACAGATAGTTATACACTTGTTAATCTAAACCCAGCCCTAACACTACCCCTCACAGAAAATGTTCAGCATTTTTACAATTAAAAAAAAAAAAAAAAAAACTCTATTTTTATATCAGCTTTACAAATGAGGACGTCCCCAAATAGTGATTTTTTTGGCAATTTTGTCAGGTTTTGCTCACTTTTGGGTACAAATTTGAAAACTTTTGAATGATAGTGCACATTGTAAAAAAATATTTCTATTTTAAATAAATGGTGTTCTTTTTAACGTTTTATTCATCAAATAATCCTGAAAATGAAGAAAAAAGTTAGAAAAGTTGTTGGAAAACAATTTCCATCTTTCTGATCACTATATGAGCTGACAAAATAGTATTTCCATCAAATTAATTTACAGAAATGTAATTTAAGCAATTAGAGACTTTAGATGCAAACACTTTTAATCGAGTAGATATTAACAGCCACAAATAAGAAGTCAGTGTTGACTCACAGTGACTCACATTTCCCCACAATCCCAGTATTTTTTTTTTTTTAATTAGAATCTATTTGTCATACTACATATCATAATATTGTAATGTCTAATTTCACTTGTAGCATTGATTGATTCTAGATTTTTTAGAGTTTTATTTTATATTATTTAGACAAAACAGTATAGATTTTTACTATCACCAATTTATCAGTTATTAGCTATAAAAATAAATATTGGTTTATCATTAACAGGCAGAATTTAATAACTGATGCATCTCTACTACTGATTTGCAGAAATTGTGGCAATTATGCATTCTGTGAAGTGAAAACCTGCTAGTCCTTCAGCACAAATTGCTCATTATATATGCATTAGGTACTCATGTCTTTCGCAACCTGTGTTATGCAGAAGTGAGAGCAGAGTCTTCCTGTGGCTGCACATTTATACCATGATGTCAGCCTAGGCGTTTTGAGCTTCACGCTCATTTTCCAGCCATGTGGTGCCACAGCCATGAGCGCTGGAACATGTTGCCATGACAACAGCCCTAGAATCAATGGGGAAAAGACGTTGCTGGTTTTACAATGGGCCCCATTCGCACATATAGATGTGCGTTAAATTGTGCGAACGGAAGCTTAAGGCTTCAGATACAGTATATTTGTGCTTTCCGGATAGGACTGTTTATGAATAAACTTAAATTAGAAACTGCATAGTGAATCTATATATACATACACAGACACACACACACACACACACACACACACACTCTACAGGCTTTATATATATATATAGCCTGTAGTTCTATAAAATACAAATGTCTCTTGCTCATTGCATTAAATGTCAGTTTTGTGTTTTGTTAAAGTGCTTTATTTTGAGAGGAAGGATTCATTATTGGTTGCCTTTAGTTTAAAACTGAGTCACTGTAATCATTTCACTTTAATAATATTAACAATAATGCTAAATGATGGTCCAGTGGAGGTACATAAGACAAAAGGTGATACTAAAATGCATATTAAAACACATTATTGGGTTCCTAAATAAATTATTGAGGAATAATGGCCTGTTTTTGTCAGTGAGGACACGCTCATCTCCAGGGAGACATCCATTTTCTGAGAAATTATTCTAAAAATCTCATTTATAACTAGACTACCAGGGGTATGTGTTATACACCTCTGCTCTGTGCGTGAGTAATGGAGAAAGACTTTGGAGACTTTGACCACTGACTCACGGTAAGGCAAACACAGCATCAGTTTTGCTCTACAATAACGAAAACAGACTGAGGGAGCGAGTGATTGGTGTCTAGTAGAATAAGCAGCCTTCAGTATAACAGGTTGTATGTAAATCCCAGAGGCTTCCTATACAGATTTCTCAGTGTTTACTGTCTGATAAAGTTAGCAACTACTCTGCACTGCAGTTATTAACAGCAGTTATTTGACTGGAGTTTCAGTAGATATTCACTGTATAAGAGTACATGTGCAAGTTTGGAACTAAGGACTTAAGTTTTCCACAATCTAAACTCCTCAGACTGTTTTCTGGTGGAAACTAGTCTAACTGCTCTTACAGCTTGTTCAAAGATTGTCTAGCCTAATTGTTCTCCTAACACAGTCAAGCTATCTTAGCCTGCACAAAGCTAGTTTAAGCTGCTATAGTTGGTCTCCTGAACCAACCTGAAGCTAGTCTAACCCTCTGAGGTCTAAGGGTATTTTTGGGGCCTGGAGAAGTTTTGTCATGCACTGACATTTGTGCTTTTAACAGTTGCTTATACACATCTAAATGGCTAATGTCTAATAACACTGTAATCAGCACAAACTGTGCTATAATAATATGTGAGCAGCATGTATGTACATGTACTGGTCTCCCTTTCTGTCAATACCTCCTAGAATCCATAAAGCTGGATTACGAAAAATATACTTTCCCAGCCTATGCAAAAATGGTTTATAATAGTCTTATTGGTCTCCAATTCTAGTTAAGTTCTCCTAGTTTTCACAAACCTGGTTTAAGATGTTACAACTGATCCTGCTTGAATTTAAGCTTGTCCCACTGGTCTCCCATTCTGCTGGCTTAGGCGGTTTAATTGATCTCCCATTCTGGTCAAGCTTAAACAAAGCTTATTTAATCTAGTATATCTGGTCTTCCAGCGGGTGGTGAAAACTGCTTAATGCATCACCAGCACCAAGTTAACTTCCATTGAGAACATTTATCACAAGCGCTGCCTGGGCACGGCAAGGAACATCATCAAGGATGACTCTCACCCTAACCATGGACTTTTCACCCTCCTTCCATCCGGCAGGCATTACAGGAGCCTACGCTCCCGCACTAGTAGGCTCAGGAAGAGCTTCTTCCCCGAGGCTGTGACACTTCTGAACTCCACACCACCAATCTAACCTGCACCTGCTCTCTTACTGCACTGGTCACAGTACTTTACATGTATGTATTGCACTACTCATATTTTGCACAAACTGCACATTGTTCAAGCTATTGCACTGTAAACTGTCTAAAGTTGTTACTGTACAAAGCACAGTAAAATATCTCTATAAAAATATAATTGCACTACTGTTATTTTGCATAGAATACATTGTTTAACAATTCTATTGCACACTCATCCAACTGTATTTATTACCACTGTTCTTTCATTGCTGCTGTTCATAATGTATATATAATCCTACATTACTCTGTCCATAATGCACATATAACCCTACATTGCTGCTGTTCATAATGTACATATAATCCCTACATTGCATTCCTATTTATATTCTGTACATACTCTGCTTAATACTGTATATAGCAACTCCACTGTACATTCTGTAAATCATAGCTTCACATACTCTGCACTTATATGTATATAAAACACTATATTCTTACACTTCTGGTTAGATGCTAACTGCATTTCATTAGCTCTGTACTTTAACTCTGCATAACGACAATGAAGTTGAATCTAATCTTTAAAAAAATCGAATCAAATCTAAATTTGTTTGAGCAAATAACTGTTTAGCCTGCATAAAGCTGGTAAGAGATGGTATAATTGGCCTACCAACTGGCCAAAACTGGTTTAGGCAAGTCTAACAGGTCTCCCAGCATGTCTAAATCTGTTAAAACTTGTCTAAATGATCTCCCATTTGGGTCAAGATCTCCTAGATCCTAGATGGTCTAAAATGGTCTATTTGGTCCCCCAACCTGGTCAAGCCCTTCTAGTCTGCACAAAAGTGGTTTAAGAGGTATAACTGGTCTGCTAACATGCCTGAAACTGGCTTAAGTTTGCCCACTTGGCTATCTGGTGTTCAGCTGGCTTTGCTGGTCTTTGCAGACTGTCCAGATGAAGGGACTCTAAAGCTCCTTTCAAACCAGCAAACCAGACAAATGTGGGAGACCAACAAAATTTCTTTGACTGGCTTAAGACTTTTTTCCCCCTTACTGGGCTTCCCTCTCACTTTCACCCTCTTCCTCTATGTCTTTCCATTTCATTAAGTTTTATTAAAAACTAAAATGAAGGGTCGGGGAAAGGAAAAACAAATATAAAAGCTGGTGTTATTTTGTTTCTTTGTAGCTATAGATAGTACACTGGGCAAGGGCAGGTCACACCGAAGACACCCTCTATTTTCTCAATTTCCACATATAAAAGCCCAATCAATTCTTCTCTCTCTCTGTGCTCATTCCCGCCAGCTTGAGGCCTTGACCCCGGCTTAAACCTCGCTGAACTTATTTACCAGCGTTAACTCTTGGTTAAAACTCTCCCACACATCACAGACAAAGGGCAAGGGACAGAGAAAAGAGCCCGAATGAAGAAGTGCTATACATGAAAAGAAGATACATAGAAATGTGATTTTGCTTTCCTTCAGCCATGTTTATGGCAACCACTTTTAGGAACGAGACCCCACTGGACTACCAAAGGCTAAATCTTTGATGACAGGGTGGTCAAGGATATTGATGGAAGGCCCTTTTTCTTAAAGAATAAACACTCCAAAGGTTAGCAAGTAAACTAACAGAAAGTTAACTAGATATTGTCAAACCAGAATCATGCACACATGTCCCTAAATGACACATGAAAACAAGATAAAATGGTTAGTTGGTTCATATGTCAGACAGTAAGTGGGCAGTTCCTCTTCAGGAACTCGAGCTGCGTCAAGCGCTTTGGGGAAACGCCTTTGGCAAGATCAACTCTGAATATTGTGTGCAATCTGTTCAATGGAAGGGCGTAACGTCACAGGCGGGGTGACGTAGCGACCAGGAAGCTATAAAGTCACCTGCCACGCAGCTGACTTCAGTTTCGCGTCTTTCAGCAAGCGCTCTGTGTGTGCATGTCTAAAGTCTGTCTTGTGAGTCTTATTTATTGTTGTCTGTCCCAATAAACAACATAATGCCAAAGAGCAAAGACACGACATTTGAAGGGCATTCCAGATCGCACTATAGATTGTGTGTTCCTCCCTGCCCACGCTACATCACGGGTGGGGATACACACAGTCTATGCGTGGTTTGCCTGGGATCGAAGCACGCTGAGTCGGCTCTCGAGGGAGCCGACTGTCCGGCCGATGCGGACGCTTCAATCCCGGAGGGCTCTCTTCGAGAAGGGAGCCTTTGGCAGCGTTCCTCGCAATGCCGGTCCCGCTTTTGCCGAGGCGGAGCGGCACCGGCATTCGTTGGATTCGCAGATCGATCTGATGGAGGGAATGGAGACGGGCACGTCCTTATCTCCTACCTTACCCATCAGATCTGCCCGATTCCTGGGTTCGGAAGCCCGAGCTTCGGTTCTTCCCCCCGAGCATCGGGCTTGACGCTCTGCCTTTCTTTCTACGAGGATATTGACATGGAGGGCGTCGGCGAGCTTGTAGTTGCACAAACATAAAGTTGCATAAGAACCAGTATACAACAAACAGTGTTATGCCTAACATTATACGGGCAGCGTTAATGAGCAGCTATTTAATTTCCGAGGGGATTAATATTGTTTGTGTGACTAAGCTATTCGCGCACTGTCGAGGCAACGCGTGTATTACATCATTTTCAGTTTTGATGTGAATTTTTCCATACCGGACCGCTTGTCTGGTTATTTAAACTCCATTTAATAAGGAGGAGTCAGTTCTATCACTTCAATGTGTACTTTATCACAATCTAGACCGTCTTTACTTGTCTAATTGTTTGACTACATTAAATTCTGAGAAATTTAATGACTTTGAGAAGTTAATATATCACTTCAATGTGTATTGTTCACAATCCAGACCGTGTTTACTTGTCTGATAGTTTGATTGCTTTAAATTCTGAGGAAAATAATGACTTTGAGAAGTCAATATATCACTTCAATGTGTACTTTATCACAATCTAGACCGTGTTTACTCGTCTGATTGTTGGATTGCATTAAATTCTGAGGAATCTAATGACCGTTATCTAACTTCGAGAAGTTCAATATATCACTTCAATGTGTACTTTATCACAATCTAGACCGTGTTTACTTGTCTGATTGTTGAATTGCATTAAATTCTGAGGAATATAATGACAGTTATTTAACTTGCGAAGTTAGATTTACTGGATAGACTGCTGGGCGGGAGCAGCCCCCTCCGCGTACAAACAGAGCATTGCCCGCTTCGGAACCAGAGGCTGAAGCAATGCACTGGGTCAGCGACTTTCCAGCCTATTCCATACTTCAGGCTGGGAGGTCCACGGCCAAGTAGTCATGATGTCACGGTAGTCACGGTTACAACTATAGAGGGCGGCCCCTACTGGGGTAGAGCGGTGTCCACCTCATTACACGGTGCCCGTCTCACCTCAGTGCCCTCGGGAGGTGGGTCTGCCAACCCTGCCAGAGTTTCAGGGCGCAGCGGCTTCCAGCGAGCACTGCTCTCAGTTATTTCCAACCCTTGAGCGTAGCGGAGCTGAGACACTCGCCGCCCCTTCAGGGGCCTCTTACACCAGAGGTCAGTCTCGAGAGACTGATTCCCTTAGGACATTAGTTAATAGCGTGGAAACTACTGCCAAATGTATCTCAATGGGTCCTGCACACAATAGAAAGAGGCTATCGGCGGCCATCCACCGCCGACATTCAATGGGGTTACACCGACAGTAGTCGGCCCCCAGCAGGCTCTGGTGATGGAACAAGATGTGAATACCCTATTAAGGAAGGCGGCCATTAAGGTGGTCCCTCCTCTAGACAGGGAGTCCGGGTTTTACAACCGGTATTTCATAGTTCCAAAGAAGGATGGGGGGTTGCGTCCGATCTTAGACTTACGTCATCTAACCTCTCAGTAATGTCACTGAAGTTCAAAATGCACACTGTCAAACAGGTTGTAGCTCAAATCAGATCCGAGGACTGGTTTGTCACAATAGATCTCAAAGACGCATACTTCCATATATCCAACCTTCCACAACACAGGAAGTTTCTGAGGTTGGCTTTCGGGGGCAAAGCCCACCAATATCGAGTACTTCCCTTCGGCCTTGCACTCTCACCCCCCATGTTCATGAAATGTGTAGATGCGGCTCTGGTTCCCCTCCATATGCAGGGCATCCACATTCTGAACTATATCGACGATTGGTTGATTTTAGCTCAATCAGAGCAGATGGTGGTTCGACAACGAGATGTCGTTCTCGCACATATGGGGGAGCTGGGTTTGAGACTGAACGCCAAGAAGAGTGTACTTTCTCCAGCTCAGAGAACCACCTATCTAGGCGTAGTGTGGGATTCGACCACGATGCAGGCACGTATGTCTCCTGCTCGGATCGAGTCAATCCTTACCTCAGTCAAGAGAGTCAGAGAAGGCCAGTCACTCACTGTCAAGCAGTTTCAGAGACTGTTAGGGTTTATGGCAGCTGTGTCCAACGTGATACCTTTTGGCCTCCTGCACATGAGACCCCTACAGTGGTGGCTCAAGACCAAGGGATTTTCCCCGAGGGGGAATCCATTACGAACTATCAAGGTCACGCAGCAATGCCTTCGTGCCTTAGACATGTGGAAGAAACCTTCCATTAAAGGGCCCGGTGCTGGGAGCTCTTGGTCGCCGTGTAATGCTAGCGACAGACGTGTCCCTCACCGGTTGGGGTGCGGTCATGAGTGGCCACCCTGCCCGCGGTCTGTGGAGCGGTCGCCATCTGACATGACATACCAGTTGTCTAGAGATACTAGCTGTGCATCGAGCATTGAAATATTTCCTCCCAGACCTAAGAGGTCACCATGTGTTGGTGTGCACCGACAACACATTGACGATCTCTTATATCAGTCACCAGAGAGATCTGTATTCGCACCCCTTGTACAAGCTGGCACACCAGATCCTTCTGTGGTCCCAGGACAAACTCCTCTCGTTCAGAGCAGTGTATATTCTTGGGAGATTGACTGTAGGAGCAGACATACTGTTGAGACAGGGGCCGAGGCCCGGGGGGCTTCACCCCGAGGTGGTGAAAAAGATATGGAGAGTTTTTGGACCTCTTTGCGACTCAAGAGACATCGCAATGTCCCCTCTGTTTCTCTCCAGTTCATCCAGCTCCTCTGGGACTGGACGCTATGGTACAGACCAGGCTGAGGCTTCGTCTGTACGCCTTTCTCCCTATCGCTCTGCTCCCGGGAGTTCTGGCGAGAGTACCCCGGGATGGGGTCCCTCTTCTATTAGTAGCCCCGTTCTGGCCGGGCCCAGTATGGCTCGCAGATCTGATCTCCATGGGAGATTCCGATCAGGACAGATCTACTCTCTCAGGCGCATGGCAAAACAATTCACCCTCGCCCGGAGTTGTGGAAGTTGTGGGTGTGGCCCCCGAGGGGGCACAGCTCATAGCTTCCGGTCTCTCAACCGAGGTTGTTGAGACCCTCCTCCAATCCATAATCTAAAGCATAGCTGCTTACCACGTCCCTTTCAATGGTCAGTCAGTGGGTAGACACCCCATAGTTACACGTTTCCTCCACGGTGCACTGAGGCTGAGACCTCCAGTATGGTCCCGTATTCCCCCGTGGGACTTGGTTGTGGTGTTAGAGGCTCTCTGTAAAGCTCCATTCGAGCCAAAACAAGATATATCAGATAGACATCTGACCCTTAAGACTGCCCTGTTACTGGCTATTACTTCTCTAAAGAGAGTTGAAGACCTTCAGGCCCCCTCGGTGACCCCTAACTACTTAGACTTTGCCCCTAGTACGGCCAAAGCATTCTTATACCCTCGAGCGGGTTATGTTCCTAAGTTCCCTCTGTTACGCCACAGCCTATAGTACTGCAGGACTTCTGCCCTCCTCCCTTTCGGGAGCCAGACCAGGAGAAGCTAAATTGTATGTGTCCAGTGCGAGCACTGGACGCATACGTCCACAGAGCTGCCCTGTGGAGAAAATCTGACCAAATTGCTTGTTTGCTACGGTCCTCCTAAAAAGGGTTCCCCTGCCTCTAAGCAGACCCTTAGTCGTTGGATAGTTGAGGCTATCAACGTCTCCTTATGAGTCCTCTGGTCTTCCCCTTCCTTTGGGAGCCAAGGCTCACTCTACTCAGGGTATGGCTACCTCTAAGGCCTTTCTAGCAGGTGTGTCCCTCTTGGACATCTGCAACGCTGCGGGATGGTCCACGCCCTCTACATTTGCCAGATTTTACAATCTCGATATGCGAGCCGCTCCTGGCTCTTCTGTCCTCTTGCCTTAGCTGTGCTCTTCGGATACACACTAGGCAGGGGATTGGTAGTCTGGCAGCGTTGGCACATCATTCCCCAAAGCGCTTGACGCAGCTCGAGTTCCTGAAGAGGAATGTCTCTAGGTTACGAATGTAACCCTAGTTCCTCGAAGGAACGAGACGCTGCGTCGCAGAGCCATACTCCCGGCACCCCTGCCGGCACTTGCTACCCTACTCGAAGCTGAAGTCAGCTGCGTGGCAGGTGCCTTTATAGCTTCCTGGTCGCTACGTCACCCCGCCCGTGACGTCACGCCCTTCCATTGAACAGATTGCACACAATATTCAGAGTTGATCTTGCCAAAGGCGTTTCCCCAAAGCGCTTGACGCAGCGTCTCGATCCTTCGAGGAACTAGGGTTACATTCGTAACCTAGAGACGTTTATAATCATTATAAATTGTAGTGAGTAGTCAGAAGTCTGGGCAAAAACTAGAACTTCTCAAGACAAAATATTAAAGATGGAGACCTGAGAGCAGGACCAACTCTTTCACAATCTCATCTCTGGCACAAAAGAAAGCAGGCTAGCATTGAAATTATTACAATTTCCTGAAATATACATGAATAAGTCACTGGTGCCTGGCAGTGATGCTACGCAAGATTCTATTATTTAAAGCCATCCGGAGTGAGAGTGTTGAGGAGTGTGTCTTCCTCTCTCACTCTATCTGAATCCTCTTTCATGCACATCCTCCTTTGCACCATGTTTACCCATATTCCCAGTGCTCCATCTGATCTGCCCTGTAGTCCGTCCACATCATTAAGTGCTTTCGTTCAACAGATTCACTTAATTTATCCTTTTCACCCTTGCTCAGTCTGTTCTTCCTCCTCTGACTTTCATCAACCTCATGGATATTTTTTTTTCACTGAAAAGGTGAGAGTGAAATAATATTGAAATGGGGTAAAATGAAGAGGTGAAAGCAATCCATTGAGATATTGCACTTGGTGAAGGGGGCGGCATAGGAAGTGTTCAATAAAGGAGTGGGATGGGGGTCTGTGGCATCTCTTCTGAACTAAATTCAAGCCATAGCCAGATGGCTTCATGCTACAACCCCAAGAACACCAAAAGAGCTCCAGTATCTGTATACAAATCTGCAAAATTACAGTACACTAGGGGGCGAATTCACTAAACATGGCACTTCAACACAAAAAAAACTGTTTTTATTTGACTAACCACTGGCAATCCAGTTTAACTAGGTGTTAATGCACTAAAATAGCACTGTGCAATTAACACTGCACAATTACCGCTTGCAGAAAACAGAATTTCATTTAAATGAGATGCTTGTGTACATTTTGAATTGATCACGGCTGCAGTAATTCATGAAATTAAGGTTGCACCAATATTAATTCCATCTAAAAATGATAAGCCTCTTTTAACATATTTTGATGTTAAAATTTGAAAAATCTGTAAAATGTTATCCTACTGTGTACAAAAATATATTTATTATCATTACAATTTAATACAAATGTAAAACATTATCCTAACTGAATTTTTTTTTTTAAATCATAGAATAGTCCATTAAATGATGTGATGATGTGGACAAATCTAAATAAAAACACTAACATTGGCTAATAACTAATATGGTGGCAATATATTTTTTGTTTTAATGGGCATACATTTAGACAGTGTAATTGAGCACATTTTCTGCATTTTAAGGAGCAGATTTAGGTGTTTCATAGCATTCAGGTGGATCATAGCGTTGTATAGTCTCGGTAAAGTATGCTAAATCATGGTAGATGGCATCTTCCACAACTTAGCACTTAAAGTGATCTGAAAGATGGGAAACTGCATAAATTCCTTTATTTAATCTGCCGCTTTAACAAAGCAGACTGTGTGTGCAAATAAATCAGTAATTTTGAGTAAATTCCTCTTCCATGTTTCACAATACATTTAGCCATTTGAAATAGGATTTCCGCCAATCGTCATCAACTTCAAATCCTGCCATTGTATAATTTCCTACATTTTCTTTTTTCAGTTTGATTGAGATGCTTCCAATTTTAGCCCCCGATTGAGGAAACCTGGCCATTTACGGTGTTGGATTGCTTAGATTAGGATTTCACTTTTGGTTTTTATGATGCTAAATAAATCCGAGCCAGTCTATCTGCAATTTGTTCCTGAAAACCCCACTTGTCATCAGCATAATTTAGATAAACAGAGCTGGGACATAACCACACCCTCGAGTTAGGGTGGTGGTCAGCAGCTGTGGCCTGCTGAAGGGGCAGGAGAGGGGTGGGGGTGGTGGGGGGTCTAACAGCAGGGCTGGCGAGTGCCCATCTATGCCACCTGGCCAGCCAGACAATGAGCTGCTTGGACCCCTGCAACCCCACACTTCTCCATCTCGCTCAACACCCTGATCAATAACCTCGCTGCCGATCAATACCTCCACAAATCACTTCATTTTCTCTTTTTCTTTCTCTAGCACTTACAGCTGGCCATGGCGGGAGAGAAAGAGAGAAAGAAAACTAGCAGGCTGCCTAGGAAAAATGTTACCTACCCTCCAAACCAAAGAACAAGTAAGTGCTAAATAAAACCCATTAAAAGCCACCCAGTATTTCACAATAAGAGAGCTTGTTTTAGCTGCTGTCATTGTTTTTCCTTTCTATTCCCCATTCTCCCTCTTCCTTTCTTACTTAATAACTCTAAAAGGTAAGTGCAGAATACGATCAGGCTATTTTCCTGATATCAAAGCGAACTGGAATTTGCATCCATCAAACTCAACCCGTCTTCTGTTCTATGAGAAAAATAGTTCAATACATCATAATTCTCCACAGTTCGAAAAAGGCAAATATACATTAAAAACACAGAATAAACCCAACGGTCAGGAGTTTTGCCATATAAAAACAAGAATGAAGTTAATCATTATCAAAGCCCCTGCAAGGTTTTAAGCTCTCTAATTTTTATACTGCCCCTTGAGTTTGTTATTATGTTGTTCTGTGGCTTATGTAACCCTCAAAAGTATGTTTTTGCCATATGGATTGCAGGGGAAGCTATTCTGCATTTCCTTTTTGAGTTTCCAATGACTGTGGTTCACATGCTTTCAAGAGATTTGACTCAACTCATTGTGCAGTCAATGCATTCTCATATCATTATAGAAGAGAATTCTGAAAAATTCTTAGAACGTCTGCGCTCTTTACAAAAGACAATGGGGCAATGAAAACCACACAAAAAAGCATGTTAGCGATTGTCACATACACCTTGCCGCTTCCCAGTAAAGCATTTTCGGCATTTGCTGATTGAATTGCATTCCACTCTAATTTGCTAGATTCTTCCCCTCAAAAGACGACCACATGATGAGGCATAAATGCAGCGTGATTTATAACGTTGAAATAGCTACGTGCCATTATTTATCCTTGCATCGATAAAGCTGTCTGTTGTTGTGTCTGGAGTCACAAATACGACCAAAACTATTGGAAAAGGAAAAGGTAGGGAAAATGTCCACCTTTCCCAGCTACTTGCATGGTTTGAAGGGTTAATATAATCCTTGTCTTCCTCCCCCACTTGACGTGACCTTCTTCTCCTCAACTGTCCCCACATATATCACTTTTACTGGGGACTGCTGAGTGGGATTTGACAAAAGAAAAGGGATTTTGCTATCGATGTCATTAACCACTTCAACTCTGGGGACCCACCGGTGGGTCCAATATTGCATATGCCTAATTCTCAAAAAATCAAAATAACAGCTCAAGTGGTTAAAAAAAGAGTGCCTGTGATGTGAAAGTGTGGGAGAGAAGCTACGATCTGAGCGACTGTTAGCAAAAAAAATGGAATGAGGGTGACAAACAAGACCCTCAGGCGAAGGGCAGTGCGTCATGAGCTCCAGATCAGAGCTCGGCTCGGTCTTTGACGCAGACGTCCCAGCAGGGCATATTAAAGCCAATTACCATGGTGAAGAAACACTGCCCATCCACCCCATAGTGTATCCATCCCCCAAACCCAACCCTTCGGTGGCTCTTGGCAGCAAGTTACTGCACTGTCCATGGCTTGGTGGCAGCTGCAATGGTGGTGCCTCAATTCCCTGACAGGTTTCCATCATGTAGTGAACAGATGGAGTTCTACACCCCCATCACACCAGTTACACTAGCAATTCTCTCTACTTGTGATAGAGACAGAGATTGAGAAATAGCGAGAGGAGGAGAAGGCTAACACCCACCCCACCACAACAAGATCTGACCTTGCTTTAAAAAGCCTCTTCTTGACGCTGATTTTCGCTCAACATATGCGCTTTCGCTGCAACTGAAGTCATGGATTTGTTCACCCAAAATAAAGCGAATGCTTCTACAAGGCTTCTCCTATCATTCATGGTTGCCAGCATAAAAGCTACTGCATTTGTTAAGGGCATAGTTCAACCAAAAATTATTTCATGATTTACTCACCCTCGTGTCAATCCAAACCTTTATGGATATTCGTCTATATTCGTCCAATCATGGACTCTTGGCTTTCATTATGTGAACTAAAAATCTTCAAAATTTCATCTTTTGTGTTCAGCAGAAAAAAAATAAAGTCATACAGGGTTGGACAACGTGGAGTGGAAAGTAAATGGAGTGGAAAGAGAAGGAGACCAGCTGAGGTCTTGAGCGCCCCAGCTTTTGAGAGGAACCCAATGGAAAGTTTTCCAGAAGATTGACAGAATTGTTTAGTGATTGACAAGGTCTTGAGGGTCTCTGTAGAATCAATGTTGGCTCTTGTTACAGGTACTGACGCTTCAAACCACCCAGCGTAATATCGGCCCCTGGGCCTCCATCACTCACCCTAAAACACAGTCTACTGAGCAGGTTTAACATCACAAAATTCTCCCCTACATGCACTTGTTTAAAGAGGCCAAGAGATTTACACTAGTCCTGAAATAGATCCAACAAATTTAAACTGATATTACATTACTAATTTTAAATTATTTGCAAAAAAATAAAAGTTATTTGGCATGAAGACCAAATACTGATCCAAAAGTCATTCTTTCAAAGCTACTACGCACAAGCCAAATGATTTCATCAGAAAGGGGGAATGAAATTATTTGTTATACTCTTCAATAACCATAAAATTAATAAAGAGAAGAATGAAAAATGTGGTGTTACTGTTGTGGTGATAATGTAATTTGAAGGTTGTGTAATTTGGCATGTAAGTTTCAAGTACTGCTAAATGGTAATGTGTGGGGTTCAAGAATTTTGGAACCTAAAAAACAGATCGTAGACAAAAAAAGTGTGTGGTCCCATAATAAGTCCAGCACACCTATGGTGAAGTGTTTACTCCCTCTTTCTTTCTTTCTTTCTTTCTTTCTTTCTTTCTTTCTTTCTTTCTTTCTTTCTTTCTTACTTTCTTTATTTCTTTCTTTCTTTCACTTGATTCAACTATTGGAGTAGCAATCAGACTGAGGGCCACAAACCCAAGGCTTGACTTTAGACACAATTGGAAAGTAATTATACATGAAGAGCCAGTTTTCTAAACCTTCCCTCCTTTTCTTCATCTCTCACTCTCAGTTTCATCTCTTTTTTCCTGGCCTGTATAAAAATGCTCTCTGATTTGTAGCATGTGTAGTGAAGGATGACAGATAGGATTGTGCTCTGAGTCACAAAAATCCTGGCAGATCTCTCCTCCTCATGCCCCCACCTCTCCCCAATGGCACAATGAAGTAATTATGCAAAATTAAATATATCCTTGGTTGATTAGGGTGCCATATTAAGGGAAGTTACCAGTAGGGATAATGTCGAAGCGAATTAGGTACAAAAATATCCTGCTTGTGAGTAGTCCCACATAGGCTGACTCCAGAGCAGAGATAGTTAATGGCTGTTTTAGGCAGCAAATGTCACATATTCAAGAATTTGAGGTGATCTGCATTAAGTGTACTTGAACTGAATGTATTACCCGTTTTTCATTGATTGATGAGACTAGCAGTCAGGTAAAGTGAATGGCCATTCAGCAATTGCTTATGATAGATGAAAGGCACGGAAAACAAATAACGTGTTCTCGTGGGCCACTATTGGACATGGTTAGCCGCTTGCTAGCGGTTCACTAACCACATAAAGAAAGTAAGGAGATATGACTGAGGATGATGGTGAATGATTTGCAGATCCCGAGTACCACTGACAAGCATCTAATCTTGTAAAATGTGTGGTAAGTACTGCTGCTCTGTAGTATAGAGTACATATGATTGTACCTCTTGAAAGTGAAAGTAAAAGAGAGCGTGCATTCAAAAGCAGCTTCCTGGTGCCCGAAATTTATATACAGTATAATTACCAAACGATATAATTACATGATAAAGTATTGAAACACACACATATATATACTGTATATATATATATCCCGCAAACCCGCTCTGACGTCCCAATCCAAATCAAATGATTTGCGATACACACTTTGAAGTACCAACCTGAATCAAATGATTTGCGATGCATGCTTTGAAGTCCCGATCTGAATCAAGTGATTCGTGATACAAGCTTTGAAGTTCAGTTTTGAAACAAACGATTTGTTATACATGCTTTGAAGTCCCAATCTGAATCAAATGATTCATTATACATGCTTTGAAGTCCTGATCTGAATCAAATGATTCGTGATACACGATCTGGTTGAAGCGCTTAGAAATACTGAATCATTTTATGACGCAATGGTTTAACTGACTGGCTTAAATGGTTCAAAAAGCTTGTTGTGTTCTTTGCTCACTTTCTCTTTATAACTTGTTGTTTAAATAACAGTGGACATTAAATCACTACAATAAATAGGCCTAACGTATGCCTACAATGTTTTAATTAAACTGAGATCTCGCTAAATACAGTGTCCTACATATTAAAGGTATTTCATAAAAAAATTCATTTTTTTTTCACAAATCGCACACAAATATATTTTCCACAAATAAATATATATACATACAGGTGCATCTAAATAAATTAGAAATATTGTGGAAAAGTTCATTTATTTCAGTAATTCAACTCAAATTGTGAAACTTGTGTATTATATAAATTCACTGCACACAAACTGATGTAGTTTAAGTCTTTGGTTCTGTTAATTGTGATGATTTGGCCTCACATTTAACAAAAACCCACCAATTCACTTTCTCAACAAATTAGAATATGGTGACATGCCAATCAGCTAATCATCTAAAAACACCTGTAAAGGTTTCCTGAGCCTTCAAAGTGGTCTCTCAGTTTGGTTCACTAGGTTACACAATCATGGGGAAAACTGCTGATCTGACAGTTGTCCAGAAGACAATCATTGACACCCTTCACAAGGAGGGTAAGCCAAAGAAGCTGGCTGTTCACAAAGTGCTGTATCCAAGCATGTTAACAGAAAGTTGAGTTTAAGAATAATATGCACAACCAACCGAGATAACCGCAGCCTTATGAGGATTGTCAAGCAAAATTGATTCAAGAGTTGGAGTGAATTTCACAAGAATTGGACTGAGGCTGGGGTCAAGGCATCAAGAAGCACCACACAGAGACGTGTCAAGGAATTTGGCTACAGTTGTCATATTCCTCTTGTTAAGCCACTCCTGAACCATAGACAACATCAGAGGCAAAGAACTGGGCTAAAGAGACGAAGAACTGGACTGTTGCCCAGTGGTCCAAAGTCCGCTTTTCAGATGAGAGCAAGTTTTGTATTTCATTTGGAAACCAAGGTCCTAGAGTCTTGAGGAAGGGTGGAGAAGTTCATAGCCCAAGTTGCTTGAAGTCCAGTGTTAAGTTTCCACAGCCTGTGATGATTTGGGGTGCAATGTCATCTGCTGGTGTTGGTCCATTGTGTTTTTTGAAAACCAAATTCACTGCACCTGTTTACTAAGAAATTTTGGAGCACTTCATGTTTCTTTCTGCTGACCAGCTTTTTGAAGATGCTGATTTCATTTTCCAGCAGGATTTGGCACCTGCCCACACTGCCAAAAGCACCAAAAGTTGGTTAAATGACCATGGTGTTGGTGTGCTTGACTGGCCAGCAAACTCACCAGACCTGAACCCCATAGAGAATCTATGGGGTATTGTTAAGAGGAAAATGAGAAACAAGAGACCAAAAAAGCTGGTCTGAGCTGAAGGTCACTGTCAAAGAAACCTGGGTTTCCATACCACCTCAGCAGTCCCACAAACTGATCACCTCCATGCCACGCCGAATTGAGGCAGTAATTAAAGCAAAAGGAGCTGCTACCAAGTATTGAGCACATGTACAGTAAATGAACATACTTTCCAGAAGGTCAACAATTCACTAAAAATATGTTGACGTATTCTAATTTGTTGAGATAGTGAATTGGTGGGTTTTTGTTAAATGTGAGCCAAAATCATCACCATTAAAAGAACCAAAGACTTAAACTACTTCAGTCTGTGTGCACTTGAATTTTTTTTAATACACGAGTTTCACAATTTGAGTTGAATTACTGAAATAAATAAACTTTTCCACAACATTCTCATTTATTGAGATGCACCTGTATATATATATATATATATATATATATACACACACACATACACAGGGTAAAGAATATAGACTTTGATACTTTATTGTACAAAACTAGGGAAAAGGTGAAAAAAATAAAAGAATGAGAAATAATGGTTAATGTTATTCGCAAAAGCTGAATGCAACGTTAACAGTTGTGATTTGATATAATTATCTCCACCACCATCTAAAAGTCAGACACACAAACAGCCTCTCTTCCTTCACAGTGAGGTCATTTTCTCCATACGTCTCTCTCTAAAACAGATCATATTTCTCTCTCCCTCCCCCGCACTGCTGCTGGTAGCCTGTTGACACTTATTAAAGCTGAACGAGGCTGTGTGTGGCTCAGTCGGGTTTGAATGGAGAGACAAGGTAAGAGGAGACACACCTGTATGAGGCCCTAAGACTTTGCACAAGGCCAGAAGGCGATGCACAGGGGCCGCGAGAGGGCCAAAGCCAGACAAATAAAAGGTCAGCATGAATGTTGCATGAGCGGTTTGGTGCTGGTGTTGCCATGCCGACCGCTCTGGGTCTTTCCTGGCTCAAGCTGGGCCTCATCTGTGAGCTGACTTGATGGATTGGAGACACCTGAAAAGAACATGCATATTCATCCGCCTCGCATTTGTGTTCATCATAAAATACAGCTCTAAACTAAAACAATTACACATACTTTTGCCAACAGCAGGTGGGAACGAGTTAAATTAGCAAGCGAGCACCAGTGTGTGAAGTCAAATGACTTTGGAAACGTAATGAAATCACATCTGCTAGGTAGCGCTCATGCTGAGTATGCAAGCACACATTATATTTGATCCACAGACATCGTCTAAGGTCGTCTGCTGCAACATAATTGCATTTTCTAGCTACGCCACTCATTCTGTTGTTAAGGGTTAAGCACATTTTGCCACTTGCATTGATCTCTTCCCACAAATCTCTTCCAGAGACCGGCTTAGACTACTGCCTCCACAATGTGCCCCTGTTGTCAATGCATTGATTTGAAAGTCAATATGGGCATTTATTACATTTTACTAATCTTAAGCTAAAATCAATAACGTAAATGCTTAATGCTAGAAATGGTAACGACGATCGAGAGCAGCCTAGGAATACTGAGATCTCGCAGCTGAACAGCACACGACACAAGTCTCACCTTAGAAGCTGAGGAAGATGACATCCATTTGTGCTCCAGTCGATGACAGAATGCTAACAACATGCTTATGCAGTCAACAGTCCTGCACACAGTAACATGGCGAGCAAGTATGGCAGAATCAGAGGTGTTTGAGAAGGGCAGCCTGGAGGCTGAGGTATGTAGGTGTACAATAAAACATTGATAACTATTAAAATCAACTCGACCTAATCCCTATTTTTAAATGTGTTTACATTCAGGTTCCGCCTAAACAGTTTATGACTTTACCTCGGGTAAAAAAAAACACATTTTAAGCAGTTAACGCAGCCTGTTGTCTATAAGGTATAATTGGTGTAATACGGCACATAAACAAATGAAGCAGTCCAAAATGGCCGCCATGAAGGTAGTTTCACAACAAAAACCTTTTGTCACCGTGGTTACCAGTGTAATATGGCAGAAGAAATAACATGCGTACCTCCCGTAGGGTTATTTGAGAGGTTAGTGTTCCACTTTAAAAGAAAAAGGACAGAATGAAGCAATGCTAAGAGTTCAAGACAAACTGATTACTACTGAGGTAAAAGGCTCTGGTCTTGTATGAACACTGCTGACTGTAATCTACAGCGATTCAAGAGAACTGAATGAAAAAATATGTGAATAGTCAATATGTGAGCATTCACACAGTGGCTTATTCAAAGCAGAAAATTAATGCTAATAATAGTATTTATTTATTTTATTTGTGTGTGTGTGTGTGTGTGTGTGTGTGCATACAGAGTGTGAAACACACTACCTGATTAGTTGACAGTTCATCAAATTAGTCAATGATTGAGGTTGACTATGTGCATTAATTTTATAATCAATGCTAAATGCTTCTTTAGACTGTTAGCATGCTAAAAACCCTAAATGGCTGCATGATTGAATAGAAGCAAAACCGAAATTGCGATATGGCTTAGTGCAATTATAAAATCACAAAAGCTGTGACTACAAAAATACATGTACTGCATGTTTCAGTTAAATTTGGTGCTATGTTCTTTATATGTGAGCAGCTCATTATAAAATGTTTTCAGAGTCTCAGAGTTGTTTGGTTTGCAGTAAATGCTGCTCCACACAATCTAATTTCTGCTTGTGCTATGAGTTTGGGTCACTTATAATGTGCATTTGGGAATGCAACAGATCTTTCCATACTTGCAATGAGAAGCACCTATGAACCATCTGTCATCAACAGAAGAAAAGCTTTAAGGACTTGCAGTTAAAAAACACTTGATGGTTTAACATTAAGAAACTAAGACATTGTACGTTTGTTTTTTAAAATATTATTTTACGATGAAATATATTTACAGTATATTCATATATTTAGGCCTATATTGTTATCCTTAAAGGGATAGTTCACACGACATTTAATAAATTGTTAAAAATATTTTCATATGACATTAAGGTGAGCGACAATTTCCATTTTTTGGTGGACTATCACTTTAAGAATTGTGTCAGATTAGGTTTTAGTGAATGCAAAACTAGTCTAGTTAACTGTTTGTGACACAAATTTGTGATTTCCTGGACCAAAGTCATCTAGGCAAACTAGAGACTAATCAGTATCGAAAACAAGTCGCTTTGCATATTCCCGCACTTCATATAGGAACAGCATAGCCAAATGCTCTCAGCACAAATAAATGACATTTACTGTAGAAGGCATCATCTGATTAACCTGTCACTAATTAAATGGGTAAACAGATGGGAGTGTTTTCAGGAAACAGACGTAAAAAGCTTTTAGAAGAAGCTGGACAATCTAAGCAGAGCTACACTCAGGTGTGACAGCACACACACGTATACACACACAGCAGACTTGTGAGGACTGACAAATCCCAAAATAAGTTGCAAAAAGCCTTGCTGTCAAACAAAACGGCTTGTATTTTTCGCATGTTCCGATAGCATTAGCGAAATGAGTTCTCATGCGGTGCTGCCTGGGGTGCAGATCTACACTGACTCTGTATCACTTACTTTTTTCCTTCCCTCTCTCCGTCAGTGCATTACATCATCTTTTAATTATTTATTCTAACTCGCACACATACACCCAATCAGCCTCACTGAAATCTTCCTCAACTCTGCATGTCAATAATGAACCTCTAAAAATAGTCTGATACTAGACACCGAAAAAAAGCTTCTGCTGCTCATCAAATGAAAAACAGCCATTTTAAAATCACGTTTAAAGTCTTCGCCCAAACCAAAGAGGACTAAAATAAGAAATATGTTCTTATACAGACAACGACTCAATAATGAAGAGTGAAACAGATATGCACAGTTGACGGTTATACCCTGGTGACTGATACGGTGCTGGCAGGCAGTACGCCGCTTATTAAAAAGGTGGCACTTCCTGTTTTGCCGGTAGTCACCTGGGGTAGAGGACCATATGGCGACTCTAGCACATAATCTCTTTTTTTGTGAGGCTTCCACATGCAACACAACCACCCTCTCCTTCAGTTCACCCTCCTCCCGATGATGTAATCGAAAGCCAGAAGCCTCTGCGATGGCCGTTCCATCTCGTATGCATGAGCGAATATGTGTTGGCTGATGGGAAAAAGTGCAGTGAGAGGTGCCAAGAGCAACGAACACTTGACTTCAATTTCGCCATTGAGCAAAGCAGCTTAAACTAAAGGTGGCACGGGCAATCCAATATAGCAGCGGGTTGTTAGGCATCACATCAAAGACTGTTATTTCTTCTTGTATGGAGGCCTCAATCCCGAGTATCTAACAGTGTGCCGCATGTATTCGGTAGGACACTGTGGTCTGGAATTATGACTGTAAACTAGAAGGTGCCAGGTGATGTGAATCTGTGATCTCCTACTGAGACCTGCATGGCCAATATCGCAACAGGCCAGGGCTAAACTAGCCATATCTGCTTCCACGCACTGCTTGTTTCCTTTTCAGCTGTCTGAGGGTGGCTGTTTCTCTTCTGTAATGGATAAGACTGCAGTGTTTCCAAGTGCTGCTTTCTGACTGGAAAATACATCTGCACTGACCCCTCAAATTCATTTCTGAGCATCATGCGTAATCTTATAAATAAAGTCTGAAGGACTATGCAGCAGAGAGAGCTTTACAGAGTAACCACAAAGACAGTATAATAGATCACAGGAGTTTAGTTCGCTGTTGCTCGCTTGTGTTCTACTGGAGACAAAATAGAGGAAAACTTCACAAACAACAGCCACTGTGCTGAAAATTTTCCATAACTGATTATGATTACTTGAGCTCTCAGATCTGCACAATTACACCGCATAAAAGAGTATGGATTGCCGTGCAAGCTTCCAAAAAAAGACCGACGTTGCTTTATGGGTTTCTAGTCACACAAGAATTGATGCACAAACGGTACTTTAAAGAATAGCAATAGATGCCTCTTTAGAGAAATTCACTGAAATTCATTCTGAATTATTCAACACCTGTATGAAATATTACGTTCAGTGCAGTGGAAAAAACATACCTACAATTAAGCTTTTCTGAAATGGTCTGCATAAAATACAGTTAAATGTATCGAAGGCTGGAATGAATACTGACCAGAATGGGCCATTTTACTCAAAAAGTTATAATATTTTATCATTCTATTTACCATCATGTCGTTTCCATTATTTATTTATTTTTTCTAAGAAAAACAAAATGAGATATTATGCAGAATGTCTCAGGTGCTCTTCTCCACATAATGGAAGTGAATGGGGGTCATACACCGTCAAGCCTCAGAAAAGTAACACGAGAAAAAAAAAGCTTCTTAAGCCACTGGATTGCTCTTTCATTCATTTTCAAAATCTCAGTATTCACTGATATTTAAAATATTTATGTATGTTTCTATGTTTGCATGTATGTGTTTAAAAAATATAGGTTTGCAGTAGGGCTGCACAATTTAGCCTACATTTTTGTTATTATATATCACAATATGACAACAACAACAAATTATAATTGTAATATTAATAATAATAATTATTATTACAATAGTATTTTAGTCTGTTTCTCACGTAATGCTGTATCACATGGACAAGTCACATAGATTTCTTTTTTGACAAAGGGACACTCTGTATGGAAAAGTGCAGCATGAACATTCTGCTTAATTTTAGATGGAATGGAACAATATGACAATGACAGTGATGACAACAGAGTGAACTATCCCTATCCTTTAAATAGAAAAAGAGCATATTTTGCAGTCCAGCTAAATTTAACTTGCATTTGAAGTTTGAAGACACTGGATTTATATGATAGTAAGAAGTGCAATCTTCCTAAAAAAGCCATTCTATAAACTGAGCCACTAGACTGAAATACGACTTCTTTCTGACCACAGTGACCCTGACATCTTCCATTTTGACAACCAAACTGACAGCTCAAAGAAAGCAAAGACTGAAGAAAGCAGGGATTTCTGCCGCACATCCAGACTCACCTCAGCTGGGCCTGATCCAGAGCGTGTGCCCCCTTCCCTTCCTCAGGCATCAATGACAGACACCTCAATCTCATCCAGCCGAGCCTTTGCAGACGTTCTCAAGAAACAGCAAAGCAAAAGACTGGCTGATAGAAAGAGAGATGTATGCAGCCCTTCGAGAAGAAGACGATGAGTGAGATGGTTTAGACACAGACGCAAGCAGTGCATGAAGAGAAATGCAAACGACATCTGCATGCTTTCTCATGTTGGGATAAGATGCGGCATCTGAAACAGCCCTCCTGCTGGCATCTCCCCATGACACAAAGTGTGACTGAAATATTGATATGAATCTAATGATGAGGATACTGTGTGGTATGCCTAACTAGCTCTTCTCAAAAGCAGCTTGAAAATGCAAGAACATTTCTTCTTATAGAGTATGAGTATGAGTATTTCCTCGCGGCAGGGTCCTGAAGGGACCAGCCAGGAGCCTAGCCCGCGGCCTCATCAACGCGTTGGAGCCCCGGGATCGGTAAGCAGTGTTGGAGCCTGGTTTGACTTCTGCGAGGGCCCCTCAGACAGGCTAATTCATTTCAGGAGTCACAAAACCAGCATTCCTATAGTCTGAGCTGAATGTCCAGGCTGTACTAATGGAGGCAAATCAGATCCTATCATGATGGACACAGCCTCAGAATGAGGCATGCTGGGAAACAGTACTGGGTAACAGCTGGAAGAGATCTTGCCAGGCTCCTGCCGGGCGGAACGTCATGCTTAATGTGTTACATATTAGGAAAACGATGGGAGCATAACCTTAAGTTAGCTTTGTTACTCTAGAATGACTTCAACATTCTCATTTTGGCACAAGATATCCTTATGACTGATTAAAGATGATTAATCAAGACGTGGTTGAATAATAAGCAAAAGCATTTCTGTGTAACTTGACCATATTTCCTGCCATATATACAAAGTATTTTGATTATGCATTCATAATGCATCTCCTAGATCACCAAAGGGGTCTTGCACACATCTTTGTTTATGCACCAGATGACTTTTCTACCCTTCTGTCTTTTTTCCAGATTATTTTTGCCCCAGCTCTTTTTCTGTTGGAGAGGTGTGTTAAAATTCCCTCCCAAATCGCCACCTTTCCAGCAGCTTGGCTCTTCTTTATGTGACACATACAATCACTTTCATTATGCAAATGATCTCGATGCAGGCTTCTCCAGAGTTGCATGGCAGAGTTGCAAAAGGATGCATACAAAACAGCCTTTATTTGTGCTCTTTCAATTAAGGATTCCAAGATGTATCATTAAAAGCAAACAGAAGGGTAAAACACGTCCTCCCAACAGTTATCTTCTAACCTCTTTTCCAATATGAAGAACAACTTAGTAATAAAAACTGTGCAAAAAAGATGTTCATGCAGAAATTATGATTCATGTTGGTATGCGTTTAAAATGTAGAGAACAAAATGTAAAAAAATACAACTACTATATACATTTCATTTGATTTATTTGCTTATTTTTTTATTTAAATATTAGTGCTGTCAATGATTAATTGCAGTTAATCGCATCCAAAATAAAAATTGTTTACATAATATATGCGTGTGTAATGTGTATATTTATTACACATGCATGTATATATTTAAGAAAAATATTTTATATTTGTATATTAAATATATATATATAGTTTGGGGCTATATACATGTATGAATATACATGTACAATATTTTCAAAATATATATTGTATGAGAGTGTATTTAGATATACATAATAAATATACACAGTTCTCACACATATATTATGTAAAACAAAAACTTTTATTTTGGATAAAATTAATTGACAGCACTAGTAAATATATATTTTGAAATATACATATTCACTATCATTTGAGGGATTTTAAAATAAATACTTTATTTATAGTGAAAAAGACAGAAAGTCTTTCTTATATATTGAAGGCAACTCAGTCTCTAGGTTTAAATGGTGAATTCGATTTTTAATAATCTTTTATATAACAGACTTCATTGTTTTTTTGGATCTATGTTGTATTTATGATGTTATCTTGACATTTAAAGGTGTTTTTTTATGTGTGTGTATTTATGCATGTTTTTACCCTTCTTTTTAATGTATGTATATATATATATATATATATATATATATATATATATATATATATATATAAATTATGTTTACAAAAAAGAATTATCTCTGTGTTGTTTTTACACTTAATCAGGTGACTATCATGTGACAAATTACTTAAATGTGTGTGTTTATTGTCTGACACCATGATGAAGGCTTGTTAGCCACAATGTATTGGTGTACTTGTTTTAATGTAAAGCCATGTGAGAATAATAAACTAACAAGCAATGATTACATGATTATATGTAACAATTTCAAAAACATAAATGGTGGTAATAGCATTTCAGAAGCTATAAAGAGATTCTGAAATATTTATATAGAGCCACTGTGTACAATACCCATTAAAAGTTATTTCAGCCCAGGGGCGTAGATTACACTGGGGACGTGTCCCCCCCACTTTTAATATAATGGAAATTCGTCCCCCGCACTTTTTCGGTCAAGTGTGTTCGTATAGAGGTTTTCAAGAGCTGGTGTGAATAAATATAGATTTAAACTCAAAGAGACAGGATAGTCTGCACATAACCTGGTATTTTATTTGGACCCAGAAGGCGAGATGAACATCACGGAGCACTAAACTCTCATGCAGTGTGTGTTTCATTCATACTCAAAGCTGGAGGGCGCTCTCGCGCAGAAATTCATACCAGGAAACTCCTAATATGACAACGTTGTCCAGCTATCGCTGTATGAAAACAGTTATTTTCACAGAAAAACAGACACTTTTGGAAACACGAACACATTAAACATACGATTACGACAATATGGGTTTTCAAGTCATCTCCAGCAGGTGATAAATAAAGTATATGAACAATGCAGTGCTGTTACAGTATAGAAACTATTCTGCCTTATTATGTGATAAAAAAAGTTATTATTTGTTATTGTCCAGAAGTTATAGATTTCTAAGCCAATTCAAAGCTTGAAATTACAGAAATGTTTAAGTTACCTATACACTACCAATCAAACGTTTTTGAACAGTAAGCTTGTTAATGTTTTTTAAAGAAGTCTCTTCTGTTCACCAAGCCTGCATTTAATTGATCCAAAGTACAGCAAAACAATTAAAATTTTCAATATTTTTACTAGCCTATTTAAAATAACTGATTTCTATTTGAATATATTTCAAAATGTAATTTATTGAGATTTTAAAGCTGAATTTTTAGCATCATTACTCCGTTCACACGATTCTTCAGAAATGATTCTGATATTCTGATTTGCTGCTCAAAAAAAAAAACAAAAAAAAAAAAAACACTTATTATGATAATGTTGAAAACAGTGGAGTAGATTTTTTTCAGGTTTCTTTGATGAATAGAAAGTTCAGAAGAACAGCTTTTATATGAAATAGAAATCTTTTGTAAAATAACGACTTTATCATTACTTTTGATCAATTTAAAGAATACTTGCTAAATAAAAGTATTAATTTCCATATAATGCTCCAAAAGCTTTTTATTTCAAATAAATGCTGATATTTGGATCCTTCTATTCATCAAAGAATACTGAAAAAATACACTCATATGTTTTAAATATTGATAATCCGCAAATCAGCATATTAGAATGATTTCTGAAGGATGAGACAATGAATACTGGAGTAATGATGCTGAAAATACAGCTTGGATCACAGGAATAAATTACATTTTAAAATATATTCAAATAGAAAACATTTTTTAAATAGTAAAAATATTTCACAATATTACTGTTTTTGCTGTATTCTGGATCAAATAAATTCAGGCTTGGTGAGCAGAAGAGACTTCTTGGTTGCACTTTATTTTACAGTACGTGTACTTACATGTACTTATAGTGTACTTACAGTGTATTTATCTAAGAAAGTTCTGGTAATACAAGGTAACTACATGGGGTAGAGTTCGGTTTGGGGGTAGGTTCAGGGTTAGTACCTAGTTATTACATAGTTATTGAAATTACTATAATAAGTACATTGTATGTACATGAGGAACAGGACTGTAAAATAAAGTGCTACCGACTTCTTTAAAAACATTAAAAATCTTACGGTTATAAAACTGTTGACTGGTAGACTATAGATTACAGAAATGTTATATTGTAATGTTTTATATTATATTGGAATGGCAGCAAAATGGATATAAGTGTCCCCCTCACTTCTGAAAAGATGCCTACGCCCCTGTTTCAGCCAATGGACCCAACTGAGAATCAAAACGAGAGTCGACATCTCTCATTTTCTCGCTTTCATCTTCTGACATTGATACTGAAATCTTTCCAGCACTATATACAGTAATACAAAAGCAGTGTCTGCATGGAATATACTCAATGCGCTTCTTGATGGAAAGCGACGCTAGTTCACAACTTTACATGCACATGAACACACACTCACACCTGCACAGATAGCCACATCTATCACTATCCCTCATGGCGATGGCTGGCTCTTGGTTTTCAGCAGGCCACTGCCGTAAAAGAGTGAGTGTCAATAGAAATGTTGGCCTCCAGCCTCGCCGGGCTGTCTAAGCACCTTGTCATAATTGTGTGCAGTGGCGCGGAGCACACATGTCAAACAAGCCATTAAGGGGAAGTCTGGGAAACAATACAAATTAGATGAGAATGAGTTGGACTCCTTTTGAGTATACAGTATGTGACCAGCGGCAATGGACAAGCACAAATATACACAACTGGGCCCAAACAACTGTCCAGAGTGATATCAGGTCTTGCATAACAGGGAAAAGGGACTGTTCTGCTTCCATGGGTGCAAAGACCTTGTCTATTTTTGTTAGAAGGCGCACGAGAGAGAAAAGGGGAAATATCATGTTTTGGGGGCTTAAACAGAGATTTATGGTTTCCTGCACTCTTCATGCAGACCTACTCCATCATGTCAGCAGCAGTCCAGGCACAAACACAAACTGTGCTGCTCCTGCTGCCACTGGAACATTTGAATAGAATTACAAAACAGTTTCGCATTACAGTTACACTAGACTGGACAGAGAAGCCGGAGAACACACAATTTAGAGGACAGTGGCCCTCCTGCTGTGAGGATATGCTTTTATGATGACATTCAAAAAATAATACTGTGCAAAATCTGACTAGAAAGACACATAGTCTCTTCATGAAGAAAAGTGAGGCACTATTACAGGACACAACACATAACCCATACAAATATGAACTATTGAGGGTCAGAAATAAGATGGTTAGCATAGCAACAATGGGCCCGTATTTGTCGATGTTAACTACTCACTCTGAGGGATAAAAAGCTATTTTTGCATGGCTATTCAGACATGTCTGTGTATTGCAGCCTTTTTTAATTGCTTTCACAGATATTTCTTTATATTAAATTAGATATTAATAGTGCATGTTCATTGGGATGCTGTGTGGTAAAATAAAATAAAATAAAATAAAATAAAATGTAAAAATGGTAGGATAATATTATATTTATAAATGAACATTAATGCAGAGAAATACTTTTTGCTGCCATTAAAAAGCCCAACTAAAGGCCAATAAACAAATAAATGTGGCTATGTCATATATTGAAGGTAACAGATGGTATCTAGATATGTACTATGGCACTGAATAATTACTATATACAAGTATGATGGTATTTAGAAGTATACTATTGCTGTATGCAATAAAAAACAAAGCAAAACACTGTTATACTGTGATAATTTGTGCAAATAAATATATACATCAAATATTAAGCTGAAAATTATGCATTACTGTTTGCTCATATACTATAATAGTATAACATCCATAAAACAATGATAAATGAAAACTTGACATCCTAAATAAATGTAAAAAAAACCCTGTTGTCTTTCTCTTTATTTATTCTTTCCCTTTCTAGCTTGTACTTATTTGAGCAAATGCCTGAAACTTGGTATTACTTCTGTTTGCCTCTTTAAGAGGAATTTTGCATTCCCCTTCCGCTTTATGTATTCCCCAACTGTAAGTCGCTTTTGACAAAAGCGTCTGCAAAATGACTAAATGTAATGTAAATGTAAATGGTTTGCAGGATCTGTTACATAACTCAAGTCTTGAACAATTATACTAATAGAAAGACATGTCAAAGTCTATGTAATAAAAACTGAAGTGTATGCGACATAATTGGTTTCATAATGAGACTAGAGAGCATTCTAATTTTAACGGGTGCGATTAACAATTAAAAAACCGATAGGGATTGCCCCCGCATTATGGTCCCATCAAGTCGTTTTGCATTTCCTTGCAAGCCTGTCAACAACATCTGAATCCTGGATCTATTTGCTAAATGATCACATTAATCATACAACACAACATCTCAAGGTATTCCTGCCTCATTAATACATCTGTGAATGCTTCAGAAATAGTACTCAATGTTCATCATCATCCCAGATGCATTATTGCTATGCATTGTAATTATTATAATTAAATCCTAAACTACGTCAGTAGATGTCTTCCTCACACAAAAAGTGCTTTAGTGCTCTGCATTCTGCTGATTTGGTTCATGTTAATATTCAAGGGAGTTAAAAATGTCAGGGTGATACAAATGTTCTGAGAATGGAATTTCTATATGTAAATAATATAAAATTCATAAAAAAAAAAAAAAACAATTCAGGTGGATCCAACTATCCTGAGAACTAAATTCCTATAAATAAATAAATAAATAACATAATGCATAATACTTAAAAATAATGTATATAATAAATGATAGGCCTATATATAAAACAATTTATGATTTAGGAATGGCTTTTCTAAAGTATTTTTGTCCAACAAACAAGCAGAAAAAACTAAATCAGAAAGAAGCCCTACAGACTCTCTTGACTGAGTGTCAAGTTCTTTTAAAATATGAGATGTTTAACCATTTTTATTACCTCAAGCTGCAAAACATACACTCACGTAAGCTGGAAAATGTAACTATATTTACTTGAAGGTTCCACCATATGACAGTATTAGTATCAATACAATGAAAATTGTCTTGAAAATGGTATAAATGTTCTTTAAAATCACATGAAACCAACACGAATACAAAGAGCACATCTCTAGGAAATTTCAAAGTGTTTTTCTTTTCTTTATCGTGGACACTTTTACTTGTCATTGACCCAAATGCCAATTTGACTTGAACACAAAAGACTGTGAGTGTATATTTTCAATCTGAAGCCCAGGTAAAATCAGAGCCGTGACAAAACTTCACTGATGCGAATGTCAATATGAATTGCTTTCCTCACAATTCTCTGGAAAAACCGGCCACATTTTACATCTACTTCTTACCCTCAATGCATAAACTTGCCATCTCTATCCTCCAGAGATCAATAGCTTCCATTTCTGTGCTGTACGCTGCTGAGTTGTGTCAAGAATATGTTAGACAGATTAATATCAAAACAAGCTTTGCCCACACCTTCCTGATTTCCACTCCATGACAAGCTCTACTGTTTGTTGCTTATGCAAGCAACTGCTGATTCTACAGAACTACAAAGACAGCCGTTCTCGAGAATTTCTTGCAGCTTTATTTATGTTCAGACAGCACAGAGGGCAACAAAACTTCCAGGCGTAATGTCAAACTCGAAAACTTCCGTGAACGCTCGAGTTAGGTATAACAGTTAATCCCCAGATGAATTTATGCCACATATTTGATATCTTGATACGCGCCGTTCTCTGCAAACCAAAAAAAAAGAGGAGATGAACATGATTTTTCAGTGCTCTTTTGTGTGAAATCCATGACATGAAAAGATTTAATTAAGATAAGAGACTGGTAATAATTAATTCTGCTTCCTTCTGTCGAGAACACAGCGATGGCTGAATAAATTACACAAGCCCTGCCTTTTATTTATTATCGTTTTCCCTTTCCTAAGATGTTGTTAGAGCTTTTCAAAGCTAAAGAAAGTTTGGCTGGGTCTCTGAAAGTTAGTCCACAGCTTGGGCCCACATAAACATCTCAGTCTTACATCCCACCACCTACTCGATTCAATCTGCCATTATGTTTTTTTTTTTTCAGGTACAGCTCGGCCCAGAGGGGGAAAACTTGCTGTGACAAACGCCGAACGGAAGGCTGCATTCAGATGGAGTGTATTCATTACCACACGTTGAGATGTGTAGGAGTGGTTTGTCCGTGTCTTACCATCTAATTTCCAACATGATCCAAATTAAAGCAGGAATGCTAGGTGACCTACTGCGACAGGCTACATCTTCTCATATGTAATGCTCAAACCGGTCAAAAACATCTGACCTGATGGTAATAAACTACCCGACACAATCCAATCATTGTTTCTTTGACTAATTCTAAAAATAACATTAACATGCGGCCAAACCAAGGTCATTCCAAGTATAGAATCCCCTCAAGTTTATCACTTGGCGCGCACATCGTCGTAAGTGGGCCGAATACAAACAAACGAACATTTGTTTTACCGAAAGCAAGATGTTTTCCTCAAGCCAACTTTCTAAACCGATGCAGAGATAATTAACGGGACACAGCTCTGCCAAATCTTACACAAGTTTGAGAATCTGGCAGTGTTTGGTTTGCAGACATGGGTGACTTAAACCCTGAAGGACATCCGCTTAACAAACGGCCTACAAAACGACGCTAATTAAAGGTCGCTTTGTTGCTTTGTCAGGTTTCAGCTAGTGATTAAACATCTTTTATTAAGTTGGAATGGGCAGATGCACATACAAATACACTTCAAAAGTGGGGGAAACTTCAATACAGATTGGTTTCTGTCATTTGAAAGGGAAATACTTATATTGTGCTTGTAATAGCAGGATACTTAGATGTCTGTGATGTGATTCCGTTTAATTAAATATCTGTGAATAATTTGGTCTGGGAATGTCATTACGTCCTTGGAACGGGGGACATGTTTTCCATCTCATGCTCATTTTCCTAATGCACAGGCTTTTATATAAGTACATCTCAGTCTTGTAACGAATTAATATGGCAATGAAGGACCGGGGATGGAAGTGTAATTGGACAACTGATCTCCTTTGACGCTTAATGGCCTGAAGACAGCAACCGCGGGGCAGGGGATGAGATTGCCGAGAGGAAAGCTTTTTTGCAGGCTTCTGTAGGTCTGTCACATGAAGTACTGTCCATCTGAGAACTCGCAGAACAATTGGAAATGTAATTAAGAGCTGGCTGCGGCTTTTAAACGCTCGGCTAGAGCGGAAACAAACAGGCGGGGATGATGAAAAACATCCATGTATTGAAAATGTGCAGTGTGATCAATAGCCCACAGTTCGGAAAGCATCAAAGGGGAAATAAAGTTTTGAGACTTTGCGCCTCTGCGCCTCGCAATTTCTCTCAGAACTGCAGGTTTTCAAAGCAATCTTTAATGTCATTAAACTTCTATTAAAAAGCAGTTAGAAGTCTCTATTTCTCTATGAGTCAGATGTATACTGTACATTTTAAGTAAAATTTCATGAGTTTCCGATCTCTTGGTAAGGAGTAAGGTTAATAAAAACATCAATCAGATATAATTACCAAGCAGTGCCGCATGGACAGTGTTTCAAGGAGATAATAACTATTGTCTTGTAGCTGCAGGGGAATAAAATTCATCTCAAAGCCCAGATTTTCAACACAAGCCTTTTCTCAAGCCCTCAGACAGACCATCCTACGAAGCAGGTGATTGGGCAATTATTGTGCAAATCGAGCCTAGACCCAACAGAGACGTTTCTTCAAATGCAGTTGTAATCTCAACAAAATTACTGGAAAAAAACTGGTGTTTAACATTTTCACCAATATACAAAAGTCATGATCCAATCATTAAAAAGTGTAAAAATGAAAACATCATTGTTCTCAGAGCGTAATTACGGTTTGTTTGCTGCTCCTTTGGTCATTCAGGTCTGGTTCGTTGCTAACAACCATGCGGAAAACTATCAAAATGTATGCACGTGTGCACTTGAGTTAATTAAACCACATGTAATTTTGGTGCATTAATACCAAATACACCCACACATGCAGCTATTTTGTTGGAGTATTTATGACCGTGTCCATAATGAAGCTCCCTCCAGCTCATAAAGAGAAGCATCTCCACTGCCAGCAGCTCAGGAGTAACCTCAAAAGCCCATTTCATGTTGTTGCATATAAATATTCATTAACTGGCTGTTTCTCCCAATTAATCTGTGCAGAGATATGCCATTTGCCAATAAATTGTTGTTGTATAATTAATGCATCTCAGTGCATGGTGACAACTAGAGAAACAATACCTCATTTAATATTGAGATTTATATTCATAAACTTGGCAAACGCAATCGGCTAATCAGCTTGAGTAATAAACGAAGCTGCGTCCCAGGGGGATGTGGGAAAACTTCAGCCGCATGCCCGAGAAGTCAGCCACCCCACATCCCACTAGTCTAGATAAATCAAGATGTCAGGAGATTTCTACATCAAAGCAGATGTCCCTCTCCCTGCTTCTCGCTGACCATGTTAACAGGCTACACACAAGCCGGCGGTGGGAAGCGACAAGGCGAGGACGCCCACTTCAAACAGCAAATGGGTCTGAGCTGAGATCATTATCTGGGCAGGTTGAAAACACTCCGGTCTGGGGAATTCTTATGGGACTTACCATCAGGAGGAGGAGCCGGTGTGAAGTGAACAGGTTTGTCTGTGGAGGAAGAAGAGAGAGAGAGAGAGGCACATTAGTTAAAAGGAAGACATCTGGACAGTCCCAGGCGGTCTGCAGTCATTTCGAATGAGTGGGTGGACAGCGGACTACATGACTCTTTCACAGAGGTTAAATCTCAAAAAGAATAGATTAAGAGAGATCAGATGGAATATGAGATTAAAGGAATATTGCAGGTTAAATACAACTTGAGCTCTATCAACAGCATCTGTGGCATGACATGCTGTCAAATTTGTTTGCAGTAATGCACTTACAGCACTGAAATATATGTTAAAAACAAAATTTTTCAATAAAAGTTTGGGGTCAGTAAAATATTTATAATTTTTTTTTAAAGAAATTAAAACTTATTATTTAGTAAAGGCACATTATATCAAAAAGTGTTCAGGTGATCAAAAGTGACACTAAGATATTTACAATGTTTTATTTGTGTCCCTGGACCACAAAACCAGTCGTAAGAAGCAGGGGTATATTTGTAGCAAAACATTACATTGTATGAGTCAAAATTATCGATTTTTTTTTAATGCCAAAAACCTAGAGTATTAAGTACTGTAAAGATCATGTTCCATGAAGATATTTTGTCATTTTTCTACCGTACATATATCAAAACTGAATTTTTGATTAGTAATATGCATTGCTAAGAACTTGATTTGGACAACTTTGAAGGCGATTTTCTCAATATTTATATTTTTTTGCACCCTCAGATTCCAGATTTTAAAATAGTTGTTTCTTGACCAAATATTGTCTTATCCTAACAAATCATACATTAATGGAACGCTTGTTTATTCAGATTTCAGATAATGAATAAATCACAATAAAAAAAAAATGACCTAGTTTTATGGTTCAGGGTCTCACACACACAAGCACACACACACACACACACACACACACACACACACATATATAGGCCTATATTTTGTTTTCAGCATTAATAATAATAAGAAATGTTTCAGCAGATTATATCAGCATATTGGAAAGATTTCTGAAGGATCAAATGACACTGAAGACTGGAGTAATGCCTGCTGAAATTCTGAAAATATTTCACAATAATGATGTTACTGTATATTTGATCAAATAAATTCAGTCTTTTTAAACATAAGCGACTTAAAAAAAATAATAATAAACATATAAATAAAACTTCTTCTTCTTCTTCTTCATTTTTTAACTAACCCCAAACTTTTGAACTAGTAATATAAAATTGCATTCACAGGCTGTAGCCTACATCAAAAAAGCCACAAAAATTGGTTTTCATACAAGACTAAACCAAATGTTCTTGGTCAGACGTTGAAATGTCTTGTTGGACAGATGAATCACCAAAACACAACAAAAAACAACAAACAAATGAAACATTTGTTTTTGGAGATATTGACTTGATTCTCTTGTGATCTTGACAACAATGACTTAATTCTTTCATCATTTTAAAAATCATTTCATTAAAATCTCAGCTATTTCCTACTGATTTTTTCTTAAGTAACAAATGTTTTCTGATGTTTTTTTTCGTGGCCATTTTTATGTTCATACTGCTGCAACATGGATAAGAATAATTTAGTTTATTTCAGCAACTCATTGAAGCTGAAACGTTTTTATGTCTGTCAGTGATAGAGCACTCTACTGTCTAACTATAAGACATTTGTGAAGTAAGCTACAACTTTATAGTTTTAAACAATGTAGAGAATCTGAACATGTGTTTTTAATTTTCATTTTAAGCCAATTCAAGGGAATGGAACATCTGCATGTTAATGCTTCAGAAAATCAACATTGCCAAAACAACTTACGTTGAGGTCACAAGGAAATCGCAAGAAAACAACAGAGGAAAACAACAATGCATGTCTCTTTAGGACTTCCGTACACACAGCGTACACACAGCATACAAAAGTGACAAACACCCACAAAAGACTGTTATAAAAGAAGATACTTTGAAGAATGTTTTAACGGATTTTAGACGCAATGAAAGTCAGTGTGATTCAACAACACTGAATCCCACTGACTTTCATAGTAAGCATAAAACAAACATTGAGACATTTTTCAAAATATTTTCTTTTGTGTTCCACAGTAGGAGAAAGTCAGGTTTGGAATGACTCAAGGGTGAGCAAATGATGACAGAATTAAAGTTTTCGGGTGAACTGTCAGTTTAAGCTGTTACACTAATAAATGTTAAAATATTCAGACTACAAAACCAGCCAAAAGTATTGGGCTGAAACTCATTAAAACCAGCAACGACTGAAAGCAAGAACTGCCACAGAAGTTGGAAGCGACCCCACTCAGTCTAACATTCCTCCAAACCGAAGTGATTTTGAAGACGCTGAACTCGCGTACCTTATTACTCTTGACAGAACCGGCGTTTCAACAACACAGCGCATGAAGCCATCTAGCTAAAGTGCAGCTACAACACCCTGCTTCTGCAGGCGGGAATAACCAACACCACAAAACTATCACATCAATTGCCCAGCCAGCCGGTTGCACTTACACACACACACACACACTCTCTCTCTCCCACACACAGGGACGGAGCTGGAATCTCTGCTCCTCTCTTCACCAGCACCCCCAACTGCCAGGATGGAGTTTAATTTTAGGCTCACTTCAAATTGCTTGTCAACAATTGAGCGCAAGGAAGATTGGAGAGCCGGCGCTGGAGAGAGGGAGAGAGAGAGAGAGAGCGAAAAACAGAGGTGTGAGGGAACCAGGAAGCGAGAGAGAGAGGGGAAACGGCTTGCTGTGCTTCTCTCCTTGAATAATGAAGTGTTTGTTGAACTGGTCCGAGAGTCAATCATGACAGTTACAGCGTTTCATCCTCCGGGAAACATTGCTTCCAGAGCTGAGGGTGTATAACACACACACAGACGTGTATAATAGATAAAATATATACTGCTCACACACTGTAATGCATAACCCTGTGACGCCCCCAAGCACAGCTTTTCTTTCTTATATGTCCAGTGGCAGTAGAAGACAAAACAACTGTCTGTGCAGGTCTCACGGGAACGTTTGTTTCACATGTAAATGATACGTGGCTGAGAAATTCAACACTACGTTCACCTCAAGCACATTTGCTTACTTAAAGAGTCATCTCTACTCATTATTATGCTGTTGTAAACCTGTGCTTTCTTCTGTGGATCACAAAATTATATATTTATGACTCAGTAGTGTCTCAGTTCATACAATGAAAATCAAAGGAGACAAATGCTGTTTGGACTCCACTGACTTTGAAAATATCTTTCTTTTGGGTGAAGATTTCCTTTAAGGGAATTGGCAGGGACCTGGTGATAGAATATTATATTGATACTTGGTTCACACTGCAATAACATTGCAATTCTTTATGTTAAATTATTCAAAGCTGTTGTATGTGCTAGAACAGCTATGCAGGAAATTGTTGCGAGGGACAGTTGATGATTTTACAGTTGAATGGTTGTTATACAAACATTTGGCCAATTAGTATTTAAAATGTAAATGTTAAATATTGACAAAGCAATATTTTAATTCATGATACTACACCGACATTTTCATGCCAAGAATTGGCAATATTTTCAAAATAATGGAAATTAAGTAATTAAATACAAGTAAAATCGGAGCATATCTAGTAGGTGAAATTGCAATAGATCAATGAAAACTCTATGATTTCCGTTAAATTAAAATTTGCAAAAATGTAAAGGTTAAAGGGGTCATATGATGCTTTTTTAAAGATCATATTTTTTATGTATTTGGTATAACAGAATATGTTGACATGCTTTAATGTTCAAAAAACAGTAATTTTCAAATAATGTACATTATTGTAGGTACTCTATGCCCCGTCTCTCTCAAACGTGTTGTTTTCTACAAAGTCCCTCCTTCTGATAAGCACAGTCTGCTCTTATTGACCAACTGACCCAGTGCATTGTGATAGGCTGAACACCGCAAGCACTCATCGGAAATGTAATTCCCCTTTCCATAATCGCGAGCTTCATCTCGCATGCACATACAGACACACGATGCACAAAACTCTGCATTTGAACAGTAAATAACAAATACTTCAACTAATAACAAAATACAATACAGTAGCTGATTGAGAAGCTCCAGATTGTCGTAGCAAAGTCAGAATTACCTCCTTTCCTAGGTTCACGAAACGGTCATCCATAAAAATGTGTTGCTGTTCTGTTGTAACTTGTAAGAAATCTTAAAGATTCCTAAATGCATCTACTTTCAGAAGGCCAAATAAGGCTTTTGCTTTCGTCTAGATACACACAGCATCTCCCTGACATGACTGCTTCAACACTAACTGTGGTTACTGAAACCACGCCTTCTTTCTTTGTGTGAACATTTGGGCAGCATTACGCAAATATTTCCACATAGTGACATAGACATGTGGGGGCATGTTTGAATCATTCGTTTTAGGGGGGCGTGTCAGAGTCTTAACTTTGATAAAGAATATCTCTTTGGATTTGAGACTTTAGTATTTACTGTACAACGTTACAGATCTTTTTCATGCACCAAGAGCTTGTAACACTCCAAAGAGAAAGGAAAATTTTTAATTGCATCATATGGCCCCTTTAAATATAGCTAAAAACAGGAAGGAGAAATGTATTGCACGCTATTTTTTCTATTCAACCAAAATTCAAACTGAAAATGAACCAAGAACATAACTGCAGAAGTACTGAAGTAATTAAGCATACTTGAGAAAGAAGCAAGTGAGTTAATGATTGCAAAATAACTAAACATAAATCAGAATATTATAAAATCAAATGAATTCATGTCTCACATATTACTATTTAATATAAATTTAAAATCAATACTTTCATTTCAAACGTGCAATTAATAAATTATTTTTAAATCCCCATGTAAAAGGCACAGTAAGGCAGATACACTGCAATATGTGGCCCCAAACAGACCTCCACTTGAACTGTCAGGCAGTATGCTAGCCATATGTTTTCATTCAGTGTCTGTTCTCTTTTCCTTTCTGTTTTATTATCTATTTTACTGATGTGTATGTAAAGGCTGATGGATTTGGTTGTGGAGCTGAGCAGCTCTAGTCCTGTGTGGCCTCTCTTCTCTGTGCTTGCTAAATGAAAATGGAAATGACTAACCTTTGGTCTGTATCCTACTCCAACAAGCTTTCAAACGCTACAATGCACCTCTCCATGTTAATAGTACTTCTTTCACTCCGTCCTGTTTTTTACTCTTCTTTGAGGAGCAGGGATGGAGTGCTCTAACTGAGTTTATGTTTAAATCTAATGGAATCTGTCTGGATTAAATCGATTTTGCGACATGGTCGGCTTATAAATGAACCTCACACTCAGACTCCTTTATTGAGGGATGGAGAGGGCACATTTTTAGAATTTCATGAAGGGCCCTTTTCGTTCTTTTAATATAGATCTAATGTAGAGGCACCGTGGATCTCTTTAAGTGAGTGCACAGGTAAGAATATGAGAAATGAGGTAGTTAATGGTTTACAGAGGGTGGAAGGGGCTGAATGCTCTGTTTTTTTATTTTCTCCTTTCATTCAAAAATACTAAAGATATTACTATCTAAAAAGGTGTCAATTATTGTCTTTATACAGAACAAAGTCCCATATATTCTTCTTTGCAACTATTTAACAGTGATTTAATATCAACTCAGATGGCCTGAGGCCCTACCAAAGGGCTCATTTAAATTTTGTTTGGTACTTCGTGACCCAATTTGTCAAATATTTCCATTAACAATACACCAGTCTGCATTGTAATTTCACATGGCATCTTACAAGCTTAATGCTGGAGAACAGCCACTGAACTCAAGTGTGTGTATGTGTGTGTGTGTGTGTGTGTGTGTGAGTGTCTGTGTGTGTGTGATAACCGCTGTACAAGCTTCCTGTTAAAAAGTCATCTAAATTTCAATATCATTAAGAATTTAATGAGATATCAGCACTGATGCATAGCAAGACCATTTTCTCAACGATTAAACTTATTTCACTAGCAGAGCGTACTAACAAAATCTTACAAAAGCTCCGCAATCATACTATAGTCTTAGATAACGTGTTTCTATGTAACTGATAATTCACAGAATAAGAAAACCCGGGATCCAATGGTGCAAAAAGGCAGATAAAACAGGACAGCGATAGTAATACATCTAAAACGGGAAAAGAGCAGCATTACCTGCTGCTCCATTTCATCAAAGCACATTGTGACATGCTCTGGAGCACACGTTTCGTCTCCAATCTTTTCTTTGTAGCACAGTGCCAAAACGATCTGGCAACACACACTGGCTGGCGGGGCACCCTAAGACACCAAAGCGTTTGCAGATTCACTCAAGCAGATACAGTAAGCACTGAAGCTAATGCCAAGCTTTCACATCCAAAGGCATTTAATCTGCCCCCTTTATCCCACTGTGCAGTCTAAATACCACTGCTTCAGGGATGACAGAGCGCCACCAAGCAGTGTTTTTAGACACAAGCATTCAAGCACTTTGTAGGATGAGGACAGTTTATCTGTGTCATCCTTAATCATTTCACTGTCAGGCAGGGGATCGAAGCCAACGCATTAGGGATTAGTTTTTGATTGCCATCGATCCTTATTGAACCATCCATCCGTCAAAGTGTCTCTCCTCTGCCTCCCTGAGCATCACTGTAAGAAATCTCTACAGAGCACACAAGGGAAAGGACCACTAATCTGTAACTTATCAAGCCACAAAAACTTTACAGGGTCATGCACAAACACGAACACACAAACACATATATATATATACATACGCTGCAAGTCATGTTTCACTAACTGTGACCTACAGTTATTGAGGAAGAGGAGTACAGCGAAGCCGAGCGTGGAAGTGGCCAGCAGTATGAGACAGATGTTGCAAGGAATCATGAAGTACCGCACGACCAGCGACACTTTGTGCTGGTACATGCGGTCCCGCTCCGGGGGCGGCGTGGGGTACTGACAACTGGTCATACTCCACTCCGCGCCGTCCCTAAAGTACGCCAATTCGGCAAGCGTTCTGAACAGACTCAGAGAAGAAAGATAGACAAAAGAACTCTGAAAATGGCTTCAGCTTAAACTCCAATGGCAATTCTTATCGCAGTTCCTTCCTGAAAAACGTAGACAAATACTTTCGCCAGTCTCCAAGCGACACATTTTGTTCCCAAATTACAGCTGCTCTGGAAGGGTGCAGGTCCTACAGTCCCCAAACCTCCGGCAATCCCTCCATTTCTCTCCCAAGCACAGGGGTGGTTTGTCATTAAAGGTTAGAATGTGAGTTCTCTCGAGAGTATCTGACAAAAAACTCCACTGGACCCCTGGCCTAGATTGGCAACACGACGAGAGAGTGCAAACAATCCCTGCTGCACTTTGTACTTTAAATCTGCAAGCGCAGAACTCCACGGCTTGGTGAATTAGTAATGAATTGGCTCTTGATTTGTCTTAAGGGGTGCTTGTAATTTTTTATGGCACAATGAATTCTCTTCTTTCAGGACGTGCTGCCACCTGTCTGTGCCCGACAGCAGCATGAAGATGCCAAGCTTCTCTGATTGTGGCATGTGTCAGGAAGCACTGCGGGTGTGGCTAGGCATCATGCTAGCCGTCTGTCCATGGAAACGCTCAGTTGACCACAAGCTGGAATTGGAGTCATTAGCCTCTCTCACACACACAAACGCACAAACTTTTGGAGATTGACCCCTTCCCAAATCGTCCGGAGAACTGCAACACTAGGCTCGTCTTCGGTCATAAAAGTCTTAACTCTTCTCCCCCTGCCCCAGGCTGAATCTCCTAAATGAATGAATAATTAGCCCACAGAGAGTCAGCAGCTGTCTTTGGCAAGCTCAACCATATGCCCCAGTGAGCAGCAGGGTCTTTTTCCTCAACCCCTTCTCTATCATTCAACACTGGTCCTCTTTGGTGACCTCCCCTCTTTTTCGGACAGCACCCTGAATAAAGCGTACAGTCAAAAGTGGTGGTGTCTGGTGAGCACTCTTTCCCCAGATGCTCCTGTCAGCGCAGAGACAGAAACAAGAAACGCGGAACAGCTGAGATTACCACAGCAATGCGCGCAAAGCAAACCAAACAACTGCTTCGGACAGTGCTGTTAGTCCTCAGTCCTTTTTAGTGGATAACTCCTGAGACGAGACAAGCTCCTGTTGTGGACTCAGCCAAGTTGTTTGTCACTCTGGAAAAAGTGGCTCTTCCGTTCTCATTTCTTGTCATTGGAGTCAGAAGCAATTTCTCTCTCGGTTTAGCTCTCTCAAGCATCCGTTCCTCTTCTGGTGTACCTCCTTGTGTCCTGGGCTTAAACTCGCTCCAGCTGAGCTTCAGAGGAAGTGTTCACTGCCAGACAAAACATATACTCTGATCACCGCTATTCATGTCAGAAAATCCCCCAGGCAGCAGGTACTCAGTCAGCGCAAGTCTGCGTTCAGCCAGTGCTTCTCAGCCAAAGAGCCAGGGAGCGGCATGAACAAACGAGTGGAGCCTTAGAGGAAAAAAGCAGGAAAAAATAAAAAAAAACACTGGCTGATGACACTTAGTACACCTCTCCGTTACATTTAACAATGCAAAGAGTGTGTTTTCTGCATCCTTACGACACGGACGCTCATGACTCCCTCTCTCTGCCTCGAATGAAGACAGTAAGAGGGGAGTGGATGAGGGGCTGTCTCTAACAAAGGGTTGGGAGGGGTGAGAAGGGGGAGGCAGTGAGGGAGGGAGGGGGAAACCAAGAATAAAAGCTTTTGGGAATACTTGGGAGTGTTTTAAGAGGGGGGGGGGGGGGGCTGGAACGACAGCGAAAACACAAAAGGGCAATTGGACCAAAAACATGTCAAGCCTTTTGAGTTCATAGTGATTTAAAGGAGAGCGCTGCCAGCAATTGTGCAAAATTGTAATTGCAAACTTTGTGGTTTAAATGGGAAAGGAAAAAATGTGAGTAAAACGGAATCTGACATATTTAGTCTTGGATTTGGTGAGATATTAAGGAAAACAAACCATTTAAACTTTAAGGACAATTTTAAGGAAAGGACTTTTAAAATTTTATATGCATATATACTGTGTGTGTGTGTGTGTGTATAATATATATATATATATATACATCAACAGTAAATCCTCTCTATCTATATATAAAAGAACAACAGTAAGAGAAAATGCAGAACTGGAATGAACAATGGTTCCAAATAAATAAATCAATGCAATTAGAAGCAACAGGCAAAAAACCACACAAAAAAAGAAAAATATTCATCTTCTTGTGACACCATGCCATGCTTTTATTCATCTGTCACACTGTGAAAAATAAAAGCAAATATTAATATTCAGTAGAAGTGAAAATTAATATACTGGCAAAAGATCAGTGGGAAATGTGTTTTTAATCCATAGCATTATTTCACAAGGTTTCTCGCCTATGAATGTTTATTTTATGCTCTAAACCACATAATGAGGTCAACAGCACAGACAGCTAATGCTTCTTTTTAAAGCCCCCCACCTTCAACACTGACTGGCATATCCACAATGGATGTTCATCTTCACAAAGAAGCCAGTACATATTATCAATTATTTATACGCTCGGTTTCTTAACCCACCCCTTGCTGGATACCCGTCATGCGCACACACACATATACATTTTTACAAGGTTATACTCCATTCCACACCAGGGGCCGTTTATCTCTTTGGACACAGCCTATTCGTTGAGTTTATAGGGGGCCCCTGGAATCCAGCCCCTGATGTACATAGCAGAGAACACAGGGTCAGCCGGGCCTCCAGCACAGGGCTCTAGGTTCACACACCAGCTGTGGTGCTGCACCCCTAAACAACACCCACAGTCCACCAGGGCCATTAATCTTCCTTCAGCCTGACACACAGACTAAGAAATGCATTTAGCAAAGACAACTGGGCATCTAGTGACATTCATGCGGGCTATAATGACCTGAAACCCCCATCAAATAATGCGGAGACAGAAGAGGGCGCCACATCCGGTCGATTCTACACACCCTCTATCATGACTCGAATAAGACCTAATTTGACTTCAAAGCACTCCGTAATGCATCTTTAATGTGCATGCTATCTTGGAAGGTTAACATCTCTCTCAGTGTGCTCTCTCAGCTGGCAACTTCCATTAAGAAACAACCACAAACTCTCTGCACTTTCATGACGAGCAGCCTCAAGGCTTTTCATCGGCTTCTGCTTGTTCCTTGTGCTATGTTTCTGGTGTGATGCATGTGTGCTCATTTCAGGATTGAAGGGATAGGAATAAAGCATAGAGCGGTGCACTTCATGTATTTTAAAAGAGTGGTGGATATTAAAGTGGAAGATATGAGAAATTCTTCAGTGAAGTTTCAGACTCAGATTTTTGCCAGAGAACAAAATCCATCCATCCATCCATCTATTCATTCAAATACCCATCTCTTTGCCCATACATTTACCTGTGCATCAAACTATCCTTCTATTCATCTACCCATTATATCCATTCAACCCTTCATTCCTTCAAACATTCAAACAGTTTCCTCCAACCCTTCATAATACCTAATTCTTAGACATTAAGGTTTCTTCACAGCAGCTGGCTGAATGTCTTATTGTATGAACTATCATTAATAAATAAGGCTGTTTTGATTATGAGCAGATCCCCCCAAGTGCTCAACTCATTACACTTCACTGCACATGCAGTCAAGAAATCTGTCAGAAAAAAATAGACGTGAGACAACGCTGGAGAAAAAAAGGGAGGTGGAGACCGCCAGCAGACTATGAGTGAGAATGAGCTAACTGCACCTCCAGCCAGATCTGCTCTGGTTTCCTACAGCTGGGAGTTCCTTACTCCACCGCGCTGTCACACAGCTCACAAGAATAGAAAGCGACACCACCCCACCAAAAAAAAAAAAGTGGGAAAGTGGGGATTTTTCCTTCGTGCTGTCTGCCGAGTGCCGATGTAACTGCAGCAGAGACATTACCCATGGGAAATGACATCAGCGTAATATAACGTGAGAACACATCTGCCGACTGGCCTGCTGCTCGGTGAGGCACACCGCCTGTCGACAGTGCATCCAGGTGTGAGCTATCACACAGATGAAGCTGTTTGTTCAATATCTACAGTCAATTTCTACAGACTCGGCTACCCAAAAACCATATGGCGAGATTCCCATCCTGATTTCCACAATGTTAATCAATTTAGCAGTTTTGTTGTTAGCAACTCGAGTTTTGAGACTCTCTCATATGGATCTTTTCGGTTTCTTACAGCCCATTGGCTTCATCTGACAGATGTCCAAATCATCCAAATCAATTCAAACTGTCCATTTTGCTGCTCTACTATAACTGATCCTAATCCAAACAAGTCTGAGGAAACGGATGGATAGTTATTATTCAAAGCTTATGTTTGCTTCAACTGCAGTTTAATGCTACCTTGATGAAAACGACAGCAATTAGTGCTGGGGAATACAATAGGTGATACCATGCGACTGTGGAAATGTGTCAACCAGCTGACATTTTATTCTAACTTCATTATATAATTGCTTATTCAGTAATATTTATAAACTATAAACATTGATCAGGTACAGTAGTTAACTTAACTGGTGCATTATAAAAAGCCTTTGATGCAAACGTTATTATCATTTTTTTATGAACAGCCAAACTTTTCAGTTTGTGTCCAAAAAAATTGGGATGCACCATTATTAAAATTCTGACCAATACCAGTAAGATAGAATTTAAATAATGGCTGATAATCAATTAAATGGCCAACATTTTAATTTGATACTACTTGGTCTAAACAAGTTAAAATAATTTTGTTTAAATAAACATTAGCTTCACATTGCTACAAATGTACAGTATGTTTTCCTAAAAAAAAATTTAACAGTCTCTTTTATGATGTTTTAGGACCATTCTTCTATTTGAATAATTCAAAAGGAGTTCGGCTACATAAATGCGGATTTTAAATCTGATCTTTATCTGTTAGCAGAGTGTAAGAGCCGGTTCCACTCTAGTTCACTGCTATCTTTATATTGTAGAGGTCACTGGAGAGCTCTCTCTATCTCTCTATCTATTGTGTGTACAGTATGTATGTGTATGTGTGTGTGTCCTCAGTGAAATCCACTAAAAACCATGGCAGATAAAACACAATTACCCTAATCCTTCTTTCCTTACCCAGTCCTCACCCTAATACCTATTAGTCGATGTGTGCTCAGCACACAGCCGTATACCGTACATCACATATTGATTTTGGTTGAGGATACCCACCGCCACTCAGGTTAAGTGCTTTAGGACTGATGAAAACCACCATCACATAAATCCAGCCTTCTCCCATATATCAAGGAAACAGTGAATAAATCATTCCAGAGGAAGATTTTATTACACGTTTCTCTTTCATTGCTCACAAAAGTTAATTAGGTTCTTTAGTTATATTGTCTAGTGATGCACAATATATCAATTCCATATGGGATATTGACAGATTTCATTTTTATATTTAGATTACCTTTACCATCATTTAAAACTCACAAAATGGGAAAGTTAATAAAAAAATGAAAATTCTTTCATCATTTACTAACCCCCCAAGTTGTTCCAAACCTGTATGGTTTCTTTTTATTCTGCTGAACACATAAAAAGAAGATATTCTAAAGAATGTTAATAATCAAACATTCCAACATTGTTCAAAATATATTTTGTGTGAGTGTGTGTGTGAGTGTGTGTGTGTGTGTGGGTGTGTGTGTGTGTGTGTGTGTGTGTGTGTGTGTGTTCACAAGAAGAAAGAAACATACAGCTTTGGAACAAGTGGAGGGTGAGTAAACGATGACAGAATTGTAATTTTTTGTAAAGTTAAGCTTTACGTTTTTACACTTAAAGGCAGGGTAGGTAATACATGTATAAACAACTTTCTTCCAAATTTGTTTAAACTTTCTATATATATCAATGCATAATTAAAATGTAAGTACTAAAAATCGAGTGACTCTAGACCGTTTAATCTGTATTAAACACAGCTCATTATTTCCACGAAACATAGGATTGGCTTAGGCGACTGTCACTCTCTCGCAACCATGGCAACCACCCTTCTGCCACACATGACCTGCCCACTTGCGCGTGCACGTTTGATTTGAGGAATTCAAGAGGCACGGATCCTAGGAATACCAAAACACTGGCAGAGAAACAGCAAGCAAAATTCACAGTACCAGCCTATGCAGTTAGTGAAGGCAAACCAGGCAAAAAAAGGAAGACAGTAACAGTACAAGAAAAGGCAATGAACAAAAAGTCTTTGGATAAACAAAGAAATAAAACGCGAGTTAATATCGGAGTGGCTTTCCAGCGATGGCGAGAACTGAGGGAACTCAAGGGGCTGAAAAGTGACTCCTTGATGGCTTTATTTCTGCTGGACAGGTAAATCTTTCTTTTTGTATTTTGATCATACATATTTTTTTCATGAAGCATGTGTCATTAGCACACGTAGCTGCGTAATATAGCTAACATAACATTACTTAGCGAGCCGTAGTAGAGGCTTTGGAAGGAGCCCAGAAGGGAGGGGGTGGAGTGAATTGAAATAATGAGCTGTCTTTAAAACAGTCGTGAAAGGTCTACAGTCACTCGATTTTTATACTTTCTTTTTCAGAGTACTTACATTTTAATTATGTATTGATATATAAATAAAGTTTAAACAAATTAGGAAAAAAAGTTTTTTATACATTTTTTTACCTACCCTGCCTTTAAACACTTATAATTTAATAAATAAGTACAATGTAAATTTTAGCAGATAACAAAATAAATAATATTGTATTTATTTTGTCTAAATATGCTTTTATCATTTAAATTTAATAATTAATTAGATTTATTTTTCATTTCCATTTTTATAATTAAAGTTGATAATTAATAATATGAATAAAATAAAAAGATAAAAAATGAGACTGTAGAATGAACTGTAGAATAGAATAGAATTTCTTCAACTGATGAGAAACAAGAAGTTCAAACTAAAATTTAGCCTCTGATACCCTGCAAATCTAAACACTGTTTGAAACACAGTTGAAGTCTCTCTAGAAGAGACAATTTGAGATTATTTAGTTCGTTTTCCCATATGAAAAATCTGAGAAACAGCCTCAAGCCAGTTTGCACTCCATTTAATCTCACGGATATCTAGGAGAACAGATGAGATATTAAAAGAGATCTACCATAGCATGTATATCCAGATTCCCCAACCGCTTCCCTCCCCACCACGAAACCACCTGCCTAAGCAAAGATGTGCATGCAAGGACAATTCTTCTCCCACAGCTGGATGTTCAGCTCTGGGTGGAGCGAGCTCATTACCCTCCCAGTCAGACTGCTCCTCACTCCGGGACCAAGCTGTTGAACACAGGCAGGAGCGCAGCTGCCCCAGGCTGAGAGCTGGGTCTCTGGGAATGGGCCAGGCTCTGCGTACTAATGGAGAAGATCTAACCAGCAACAGCATTTACAGCCACTCATTCATCAGCATGCTGTTTTCCCCTCTCATCATGGTAACTACAATAATGATTGCAGCATTTAATACTTGCCATGCTCCAGCACCCCAGCATTCATTCTTTATTTATTTCCCACGATGCTTTCTTAATGGTCCTTATGGGGGCAATTGAGCTGGAACCGTGGTGGGGTACTTTGAAGGGCTGCTGAAGCAATGTGCCAAAACAGAGACTGCACGACCAGCAGAGAGTGACTGTTTTTTGGAGACTTACTTGACTTTGGCTGTGTTTGACACCGGGCTTCATGGGAGCTGGCATCCATGACAGACAGGGGCTGTGTGATTGAACTTGCAGGTAATGCAGGTGGCAGCAGAAGCTGTGGAACTAAACTTGAGGACTATGGAAAGCTTGGTCCAAATAGAGCAACACACAGCAGAGCTTCTCAACTGGATTTGATTAAGATTGCACGGATATTACAAAAGCAATGAGCTGATTTTCACTTGGACTACAACTGATAAATGCCATATATAAAAAAACCGACACTATTTTGTTCAAATAATTAAAACATTTTTTTAAACTATGCAAGTTTATTCAAATAATTAAAGTACACATTTTTAAATTAAAATCCAATATCTGCCAATATGTACAGTACATCCAATGAGAACTGATAAAGATTATTTAGGGATGTCTTAAAAAAAAAAAAAAAAAATAAGATGATTATAATTATCATGTTAGTTATAAGGCCTTTTACTGATTAACAGAAAATATAAATATCTTTACTATTTTGTCAAAATAAATACATTTAAAACTATGCAAGTTCATTAAAATAAAGTATTAAAAAATATTTTTTAAATAATTAAAATATGTATAAATCCAATATCTGCCAATATGTTTATTTAATGAGAACTGATAATGATTATTTAGGGATGCACAAATACATAAACCAATAAAACTATTATAATTATCAAGGCCCGATAGATGCCAAACATAAAAATCTATACTATTTGGTAAAAAAAAATTAATGTGTGTGTGTGTGTATACATACATATATATATATATATATATATATATAAATGAAATAAGTAAAATATTTAAATATTTATTTATAAAAGTTCAGCCAATATGTATATTCAATAACAAGTGATAGTGATTATTTATGGATGCACTGATATTACAAATACAATTTTTATGTTATGGCCTATAACCAATAACTTATTTACACAGTATAATTGAATAATATTGATATGTATAGTAACTGATATAGAAATCTATAATATTTCATCAAAATAGATAAAAAACTAACTGTTAGAATATGTTGTTGCTGCAGTTTTTTTTAAATAATTAAAATATATAAAAAATAAAATTTTGATGGATTTGCATAGCTTACAACAACTGAAAACATTATAGTACTGATATATCATGCATAATTTTATTTACATACTGCATATAATATTATTATTATTATTATTAATTAATTAATTAATTAATTATTTAGTTATAAAATGTATGGTTCTAAACATTGTTATAAAAAATGCTCCAAAGAACTCCACTGGCATTATTTTTCCCCCTGCTGAACAGACTTTAGATGCAGCAGAACCACTATCCTACAAGTACATCACACTGTAGAGAGCAGATGAGCACTTCTGTAGCTAAAAAACTTATAAGTATCAGATAGATAAGTGAGTGCTGTTATTAAATGTATATAAAAGGATGCATTATGTGTTTAAATGTCATTAAGTTGTTCAACGAATGAAAAAAAAAATGCCATGCTGTTCTGAGCTTCTGCCTGGTGCACAGTTTCATCACGGAAACGTCTGGTGCAGCTCCGCAGTCCATTTATCTGCAAATCTACGCTTGAGACAATGCTTGTTTTCAGTTCATCCTCCACTATCAATAGCAGCACAGATTCGCTTCACACAATTAACCTCTGCAGAATAGAGGCCAAATTCAGCCTGTTTTCCATCTACCTATAAATTAAGCAGAGGTGGAGAGGGAGGAGTGATTGGATGACATGCAGAGCATCCCATTTTAGAAGAGCAAACACACTGGAGGACCAAATGGAAATTGTTTCGCATACAGTATAGACAAAACCCAGCTGCTCCTCAGCATATCCCAATGAATCAAACACTGCAAAGCAGCAAGTGCTCGGGGACCAAAGGAAGCTGTTCTTCAACCCCATCTGGACATTTTTTTTATCCATCTACAGCTTATTATGATTGCTGTCTCCAGACTCATACACATAAACTTCCACACACAAACTCAAGTTTTGGGTTTAACCGAGAAAAGAATATCTCCAGTGTTTTATGTCTGCAGAATACTTCACAGTCCGCTTTTATGAATATTGCATTTCCTTGTGGAGGCCTAACAAGCTTGAGCAAAATATAAAAATCATGCTATATGGAGACCAGCTATTACAAAGTATTACCATTAAGGCATCCGAATAATACTATATAACCTCTACGGCTTATGTTCTACCATTATTCAGCTGCATTTCCGAACACACTCCGCTCAAAATTATGCACACGCACAAAACGAAGCTTTTTCTCTTATCAGTTCTGACAGTGACAAGCTATTATACGCAGGGACCGTTTCATTTGCATTTACAGTAATGAACTCTTTCTCTTCACCCTTTCATTCTTCCGTCTTTCGGCTCGTTCTCCAACGTGCCGGATCGTCTTGGAGGGCAGAAGGGAATCTTAATTGGCATACATCCTCATTTCTCGCAAGCCATCCGAAGAGAAAAAAGGAGCTTCAATTATTTATATTTCAAATCAAGAGCCTTGCAAAACCGGCTTCCACAAAACAGCCTTTTCATCCCTTCTCACATCAATCAGGCAGATTTCAGAGAGTAACTGTCAAAAGTGGGAGAAGCTTTATGCAGTTGTGTATCTGCAATCAGGCGCTGTGTGTATGAGAAGACAGGACTGGATTTTTCTGTTTTTTGAGGACTATGAGAGCATTGAATCCCCTGTCGAATCACTAGAGGCACCGGGGCCCTGGAGCTCACGGGGTCTTTTTGACACAGGTGTTCCAGAGACATGGGAAACGGGGTTGTGCCATCAGCTGATACAATCTGTCAGCAGTCTGAGATACTCAACACAGGAAGACGAGCTAGATTCTTCTCACCTTGAGACTGACTGCCTGCTCCTTTCTTCTCTCTTCCACAACTCTTCAAAGGCTAACTACAGCTAGTTGTACACTTTTTGAAAAGAAGAAGAAAAAAACTCTTACTGACTGCCGATTGATAAAGCCTTGCATTTTAAATATATCTGCTCGGACAGTTGTGTGCATTTCTCCTGCTTTTAATTCTCCACTTTACGAAACGCAACAGACTCAATCATCTGAGAACGAGATCCACTTTGAAAAAAAGCAGAGCAAAATACACCCACACAGCTGCTTTTTGGAAACGTACGCCAATGATTGCTGTGCGTTTAAACATAACAGATGTCTCATCCATTATTCACCTGCAAACCAACAAAGAGCGGCCACAATAACAACCGTGGACAAAGAATTTCCTCCAAGATTCTACACGGACCCTGAGGAAAGAGGGAGATAGTGAGGGAAGACAAGGAGGAGAGATTGTAAGAGAGAAAAATAACAATGCTCTGCGTCTGGCGTGAACATGACCTCAGACTTGGCCAGTGCAAACATTTGTTCTGCATGTAATCAGCAAACGTAAGCATGCTGCCAGAGAAACTGACTGACTGAAGAAAAAACATTGTGCATGGTGAGAAGAAACAAAGTGTGATTTCACACTATACTTCATGTTGAATCAAAGTGAATGAATCTGTGAATCACTAATGAAGGGTTTTTTTTTTTTTTTTTTTTTTTTTTTTTTTTTTTTACAGATTTAACTGATACATTGAAAAGCTCTATATTAAAAACTATTTTTGTTTCACTCAGAAGTAGACATGTGCCGGTATTTGGTGATGCGATATATCACAATAAAGAATATGCACGATATTGTTATCGTGGGCAGTTCAAAATACTGAGAATAATTATTTATTACAAATTATTCTGAATTTTGAATGCATTTTAAGAATACTTTTCCCATCAACTGGTTTTGTTTCAATTTGAAACCTACATATCCCTACTCGCAAGTCAGGCATCACTCGGCTCTTAAGCAAGCTTTACTCTACACAAAAACACTATCTAGCAAATGTATTCTGGAGAATACCAAAAAAAATATTTAAATGAGACTTTTCCTGAAATAGATAAATAAAAAAATAAATAAATAAATACTGATATTTCCAGGTTTTAAAAGCCTGTGGGAAATTTCATACTATTATGTCGAAATAAGTAAAAAAACAAAATATAAAAAAATTTAATTTCTGCATCACAGTATTATATACAATATGTACAATATTAAATATGAATAATAAATATATTTATTTTTACAAATATATATATTTTTTAATTATGGGTCCAAGGTCTAAATAATATAAATTATAGCTGCAAGCAGCAATTACGGAGCCAAGCACTACAGAAGCAAGCCTCAGACCAACTGCAGGAATGAGTAATTAAAACCATTAATCCAAGGAATCTATCAACATCAGTCATCAAGCAAAAGTTATTAGCATTTTTATACATTTCATTATAACTTGTGGTGGCGCTAAAGAGTTTGAGTTAGAGACTCCAAATTTGCTATGGTGACTTTTCTCACTGTCCTCTATTAGTGTGCCAAATTTCACAACTTTCCCGCAAGGGGTTCTATGGGCTGCAATAGACATGCGGCAGAAGAAGAAGAATATCACGCTAACTGATACTGCACCTTTGGTGCTTGGCGCCTAATTATAATAATAATAATTGAATAAAAGTAAACTGTGCCACTACTTATTATTCATATCAATGACATATAATGGTCTGATTTACAAGAATTTATCCTATTCCTTTATCACAGTAATGGGTATGAAGAGAAAGATGGAAGAGGAAGAGCCGTAATTCAATCGTGACCAAATTAATAAAATATTAAGTATTCAAAACTAAAAATTACTCATTTTAAATGTTTAGGTGAATTTCAGCATTAAAACATACTAAAGCAAATAAGACAGCTGGATACTCATTGCGATCTTTTGCAATTCTCACATTTAGCACATTTAGTAACTATTATGATTTTAAATATTTTAATTGTGCTTTAGACAATGGCAAATGTAACCTACATGTTAAACAACAACATACAATGTCGACTAATAATAATAAATAAACACTAAGAGGGGAGCAAAATTTGGACTGAGTAATCAAGCCAAGTGGGAAACACTGCAACAGTAGGCGAACCTCATCAGACATCATGTCTGACAGTCTCATGGAGACGTGTGAGGACTCCACAAAGCTCTGCCTCACAATAATCTTACGCCAAAGCTCTGCAACAGCTTCCCTTTAGATACCACGTCCGTTCCGTCACTGTTCTGATGAAAAACCAGGCTTGGTGTGTGCAAGCAAGTCAATTTTGCCTTCTCTGACCTGTCCAATGTGTTCACAGGTCCGTGCTTGTGATGAGGGCATTGCACGGATGAGGGAAGAGCGCATCTTCTTCCTTTGACCGAAGCCTCCGTGTTTTAATGAGCAACTCACGGGGCACGGGTCAGCCGCAGCAACACAGCCCCCCTCCCAGGCATCCATTCACCAACACAGCCTTGCCTATTTCCTCCCAATTACTTCTGCTGCTCTCCTGTGTGATGACTTCATTGCATTTTCTGATTAGACAGAACATTGTGAACGTGTGGCTGCTACCTTGTTGGATTGAGGATACTCAAGATTCCCCCCACCTCCTCGGCTCTGATGATCTACAAACCCCCATTTCTGACAATAATTCCTACATTTGGCTATCTGAAACGAGTACCACCCCACCCCCAGCTCCCTCAGGATAGCGCAGGGGTTATGTGACTCCCCTCACCAGGCAACAAATTGGCTCCATGTTCCAGTGTTCCGGAGGGCCGTTGCCATGTGACACTCCTCAAAAAAATCCACTGTCACAAGCATTGAACACTGGATGATCTCATTCATTCCGAGGTTGTTTGTGACAGACAATCTCCGAGGCTCTGAGAAATATAATTGAGTGTTTGGTAGCCTTGGGTTTCCTCTGGAGCTCTATACGCCAGCCTGGACCCATTTTTATACCACAGGAGCATAAGATGTCTTTCCAACTAGGAAGACCTATTTACATTGAACGCTATCTTAAAACAAAATGGTGTATCCCTAGGGACCCTTTCACACTGGTAGCTAATAGCAGGTCCATTTTTCATTCACTCAATCGGCTTTTGGGGTCATGTGTCTGAACTAGCATTCTAGATGCTGCTGATAACACTAGCCCCCAAATACACCACACATATAAAGACTAGGCTTGCTACGATAGTGTTGATGGTGTTACCGGTTTCAAGCTGCAACACTGGTTACATCACTTGCCCACCGTGTCACCACCCCCCATCATCGTTTAGAATTTTTATAGTAATAAAAAATTAATGAATCATTTTGTTCAGTTAGAGAACAGACACTACAATTAAAAACTGGAAGAAGAAGAAGACTGCTCAATGCAGCGTGGTGAACGACAGTCGCATGATCACACATCCGCAGGAGAAGTCAGATTTCATTTATCACGTTAGGAGAGTGAGGTGAGAAAGACAAGATGATGCCGGAAAATTTAGATTAAAAATGAAATGCAAAAAACTCCTGTTGTAAAAATATTTTGGATTTTGTTAAACCTGTTGACGTTTATCTAAGGAAACATTCCTTACTTATTTGTTTCCCCTATGTTTGCTAATTTTGTGCTTATTTCATATTGGTTTATTTTTATTCTTTTTGATAAATAAATTAAACATTCTGTGTAATATAAGTGGGTTGGTCATTGTACTGTTCTGTTGTTGTCCATTCAATCAATTGACGTCAAATTGACACTAATTCGAAAAAAAATTATTTGATCTATATAGACATTTCATTTGAAAGTAGCTCATTTTTAGTTAATTGACATTTAACTTATTTATTTTACCATTGGACATTTATTATTAGTTGTAGTAGTAGTAGCAGTAGCAGTGGATCGATAACATTAACAATAATAAATATAGTCAAAAATAATAAAATAGTCACTTAAAATGCACGTCACAGGTAAAATGCACCACAATAATAACAGTAGTAATAATAATAGTATATAATAATAATAATAATGATAATAACAATCAGTAGTAGTAGTAATAGAAGTTGAACAATTACATTATTAACAATAACAACAGTAAAGAATATATTAATAAATAAATAATATAGTCATTTACATTTGCCTAAATTTATAATGAAAAAGTAATGCACTGATTATGAAATGAATAATCGATCATTACTAAAACAATACAATACAAAACAATTTCACAACAGATGCAGAGCATTTTGCAGCTCAATTGCAAAATGTTTGTATTCTGGAGTATTTGAAGAATGTATGTGGATATCATTGTTACATCCTCCACGCACAATGTTCTCTATTGGTATCGATCTGGCATTAAGCTATCAGAGATTGTATCATACCAAAGCTGAAGAACTTGGATTCTATCCAACACTAATGTACACATAATTAACATAATTAACCTGTGTCTGGTGCACAGCGGTGTAATGCAGCTTCTATGCAGTGCAAAAAAAACACTATATTTTGGCTCATAGCCATGAGGGGCCCCCCATAGAGGGCCTGCGGCATCTGTACACCAGTGAGCCGGTGGTAGAAATCACACTTGGGCTGGACAGAAGCAAAGACAGCTGAGAATGTGTGCGAGGTGAAGACAAGATCAAAAGAGTGGAGTGGAAGAACAAAACAGACAGATAAAAAAAGACAGTCTCTCGAGGAGAAATTAGAATGAGTGGGGAGAGAAGAAGAGGTGAATCAGACAGGAAAGAGAGGCAGAGTGAGGAACAGAAGGGTGAAATTACAAAGAATTGAAACCCAAACTAGATTCGAAAGAGACTGACGGATAACTTAAAAGAAACAGGGGGACAGAGAGAAAAAGTGCAGAAAGAAACCGAGCCCTGCACGCCATCAGTCCAGCTGGTAGGATCCATGTGTATGTTTCCGTCTGACACCCACAGGGGACGGCCCATCTCCATTGTGCACGATGACCGCTGACCACAGACTGCTGACTGTGGACACCAGCCAGAATGCATCTGTAGCCAGGCAGTGACCCAGCCAAAACCAATCCTCCGCTCAGCTCAAAGGAAGTGAGGGAGAACCAGGGGTTGGAGCCAAAATACTCGCAAACATGCCCACATGAAGACGAGACAAAGCACGCAGAGGCACATTTCAGGGGAGAGGTTTACCATCGCAAGGTCAGAATACCAAGCTGTGTTTGACAGTGATGAAGCACCGGCATTACAGCCAGAGGACGGCCAACCGGGAGACCACCGCGGAGCATCTCTGACCCGTCTGCTGGCCAAATGCGCGGATCAATAAGTTGACCTGACGCTCAGTCTACCACCTGCCCACAACAACTCATTCTCTGAGAAAACAGTCGCCCCCTTTTCCTCCATCCCACAATCAAATGCTCCTCATATTTCATAATCCTCCCTTCACTCCGGTATCATTTCCACCGCTATCGATCAAAACAGTCTGTCTATAATTGCTAGGTCTATTTAGCGACTCCGTCAGAGAGTGAAATGCAAGAGAAAGAAAGGAGGAAAGAAAGAAAATGCGTAGTATAATGAACAAGTGAACTCATCTTCCTCAAGACAGTGGCACTTTAGTAAAGGTTATTGTCTTATAAAAGGCTGAGAGCCTGGAATAATTCACTTGGAAATCAATTTTCATCACACCATTCATACATTAGCACACCATGATGGACTGTGAGAGAAAAACTACCACCTTCTCTTTTCTCTCCATATTGGCTTTTTTTCTTTTTTTCTCGCTCTCATATCACGTCCGATGCTTCGTGCCGACTCTTTCCGAAAAAACGAATTAACCTGTAGATGAACTGGCCCGTTCTTAATACCTCAGGATGACAAAGAACCGGACACATGCTAATCCTTGTTAACACAAGATACAAAGTGACACTCTACAATGAGGTTCAATGCGACTAGGGGTGGAAAACTCATCTGTGTGTTCTAGACATGCAGGCCTTGAGTTATTTTTACCTCTTATATACCATGGTATATATGTGATGCTTACTTTTGAGATCCCCAAAAGAAAAATATAATTTAGCCTACTCTTCAAATGGTGTCACTGAGGAGCACGTCCAGTATAAACAGCTTAGTTGATTAGAATGGAAACTGTATGTTTTGATGTTCCTCTCGTGGCTGATGTAAACATACTGTAAGTGTTTTTTTCCGGTTGCACAGCAACATCACAATTTGATGCACAAACATGAAATTCATCATATATAAGGTCACAGGTGTGCTTATTTTACACGGGCTTCAATTTATAATTTATAAAGCTTGTTATTTATAATGCATTATAGGGTTTGGAGTCTGTTTTACACTCAAAAGTTGCATAATGTGAAGGGTTTTTTGTGTGTGTGTGAAACTTATTAATTTCTTATGAATATGTTTTTATTTTGACTTAAATCTAAATTATATATTTATATGTACTTTACATATAAATCTGTATACACATAACATTTTGAGTGGGGCCCTGGATTTTATATTACACATTAGAGAATTAATAATGTTTATATATAGATACGTAGATAGAAGTATTGTGGTTGATGAAAAATTACTTACATTTTTGTTTAGCCTTGGTGACTAAATGACGAATAATAAAACATGAAAACATCACAAAACATGAAAAATAACAACAGACACCAAACTTTTGAACTGCATTATAAAATATATATTTAATTTAAATAAACAAAACCAAAATTTCATTTGACTATTGTAATAATGTTTATTTTAAATTGTAATTTTATTTCACAATATTACTGTTTTATGTTATTTTTGATCAAGTAAATGCAGCCTAAAGACAGGCAACTTTTTTCAAAAACATATAATAGACACCAAACTTTAAACCACAGTATAAAATTTATATCTAATAAATATAAATACAATCTAAATTCGATTTAACTATTGTAATAATATTTTTATTTTAGAATGTTTATAATTTATTATGATAAATAGCATTCACTTCTAAAAGAAGCACTAATGCAAACATTCATGATGCCCCTAATCATCCCGGGGCCAGCTCGTTTTTGTCTGCCGCCCACCATCGCGCCCAGATGATGATGATGCGGCTGTGTGTTCAGGACTTGCGTGTACTGATAGCAGTAATGAGGCCAGCCAGTGTTTATGGGTTAGTGTAAATGTTTAATGCGTTTTGCTGATCGAGCTTCTTTCTCTCAAGCCCTCAGAGGGGCAGTGCAGTGTTAAATGCCCACCCAGCGGCCCACCGCCTCCTCCCTTCAGCTCTGCTCTGTCCTCAGGAAGCCAATTACAGCGCCGTATGACAGCACATTCAAAAGTACCAATTAACTCCATCAGTCCACGCTCCTAAACGCATATCAAAACAGCCTCTTAATGGACAGCCTGTTGAATTCAGTCTTCCTCATCCACTATTTTCCTTCGTCTTATGAGACCAGCATGTCATAACGACTCCGAAAGGCTCTTTTTATTATTCTCACTGCAGGAACAGAACAGTATGTGGTGAGTGCACATAATTGTTTAGCCTGGAGTGCACATAATTAATAAGAGAGTAAGAGAACAGTATTGCTTTGTTACATCTCATTCTATTAAAGAATTACAATTAAATTAAGTGATAGATAAATTAAGAGTGAAGCCCTTTTATTCAGTTCTGAGCTTATTGTTGGAATGCTAATAGTTTGTTTCACCCTTTTCTTATCAATTAGCCAGACATAGTCATTTTTTTCGCCCTAGGTTTTTAATGTGCTACTGCATGCCAAGAGGGACAGTAGCATCATCCACTGTAAATAAAAAATAAACCCCCAAACCAATTTATCCAATTTGTTTCACAATGGATTAGGGCTTGATATGTATGATAAGGAGAGAATTTGCCCGAATAAATTGAGATGTAGAATGCGCAGATTTCATGTTCCTTACAAAATCCCAAAATAGCCAAAAGTGATTTTCCAAATAAACAAACAGCTTTTGTTTATTGTCTATAACTGCCATTGTTTCAGCCATAATATTAGCATGCTGGATTAAGTGCACATTTGCATAGGTTGTCAAATCCCAGATCCTTCTAATAATTTACACAATGAACCAGGCTGCAGCCTGGATTCTCAATTTGAAACTTGCTTATTGTAAGCATTAGGTTTATAATGTTTGCCATATGTATGCTAGTGCCTTCTCTAAACCACTTTTCACACATTACTTCCAAAAAAAAAAAAAGATGTGTACATAGATCTTAAAAAGCCATAGCTGACCTAAAATGTTTTTCATCATTTGCTTATTTTCCTCATGTCATTCAGTGCCATATTACTTTCATTTTCTCTTCTGGCACATACAGTATAAGGAGAAATTTAGAAACAAAAATTCCAATGCTTATATTAAAATGAATGGGGGCTGAAGCTTTCAAGCTTCAAAAACATCCCAAAAGTACACAACTTATTCACTATATTCCTAGTTTGTAGCTTTATATGAGATAATTCACCAGTAGCAACATCTGATTTATAAACAAGACCTTTTTTAGGGTCTATTCAAGTGAATCAGATGAAATTGTTCACAAAATGATTCATTCACGAATCAACTCTCGACACAATGATTGGGTTACAACAGTTGAAGTCGGCATGAAATTAAAGTTGCTATTGTCTTTTTTTTCTCAACTGTGACATATATCCAAAAGAAATTACTTCTTAAACAAGATAACCTTCATTTTTCTTTTGTGTTGAAGTAATTCAAACAGGTTTGGAATGGCATGAGGAATATGAGGCTAATATGTATAGGCCTAATTCCAACAGAGCGAGTGATTCAAGTGTATCACTATTCATATCTGTCATGCTTCCCATTCAATCTCCGTTTTGACACATACAAGAGTGCAAGCATTAACAACTATGATGGGTAAGTCAGCATGACAGCCAGAAATGTGTCAACAGCAAAATTAATCAGTGTCAAAATGCTGATTGAGATAATGAAGTGTAAGCGGTGGTGTGTGGGGGTAACTAACGGGATCCTTTAAGCAGCAACTCTCCTATTTTTACAGTACGCTCCCTCACGACAGGGCTCCTTCTTTTAAATGCTGCCATTGTGAAGTTATGATATTCTTTACACATTTACAGCGTCACGAAAGAAAAAAATAAAATAACAGCAGCCACAGTATTAGTCATACTCACTGAAATACTACCTAACAGTGGCCCCACAATAGAAACAGAATGTGTAATCTGAAGAGCTTTGACCCAGCTGTCTACACTCTGCTGCACAAAACATATTTCCCAGTGTTACGTTTTGGTTGATGTTAGGTTACAATGCAGAACAATAATTTCTAGCAACAACACATTCAATGAAACATAACAAAATATGATGTGCAATACACATACCAAAAATTACCACAACCAAACAGCAATGTTGCATAAACATCTTATTATATTACAAAATGAAAGCATTGTAAAACCTTGAAATAGACTCCAAACAAAAGCAATACAACAAACATTTGATCTGGTTTGTTTTTGTAGTAAACTATTATTTTTTACTACAAAAACAACCCAGATGAAACAGCAATGTTTAACTGTTATTTAATACAACCATATAGGCTAGTTTGTCCAGATTCAAATGACTTTCAGCTAGCAATCAGAACAAATACAAATACAACAAACGTTTGATCTGGTTTATTTTTGTGATAAAACATGCTATTTTTACTACAAAAACAAAACTAGTTTGTTTTTGTAGTAAACGGTTATGTTTTAACTACAGAATTAAACCAGACAAAACAGTAATGTTTAACTGTTGATACAACCATATACCTGTTTAAAAGATTTACATGAGTTTTAGCTAGTAATCAGAACAAATACAAATACAAAAAGACAACATATTTCATAACTGAAATCTCTCACTAAAACTTATTTTATGTTATCAGCAAACAGTACACGTGAAGAAAAAGTACTGGCAATGCCAAATATTATGCCAGGTTGCATGAGGAAGTGTAACAAACATTACAAAAAGGCAAGCTAACAACAGGACATCCTTTATGGTGCAAATAAATATGTAAAACACAAGTATGTCTGATTTTGTGACAAACTCACTTTATGACAAAAAATGGGTTAGCTTGGTGCATCTTTTACACTGTCTCTTGAAGCTGGCTGAAGGAAGGAACTGGGCGTTGCTTTTTGGTGACAAACTGGTGATGGGGGCTGGTGGATCAGGGTCAGGGTGAGCAATTCCCTCATGCCTGTCTGTTGCCGAAAGACTGGCTCCGTCAGGCAGCCTAATGGAGACCTCAGCCCCATTTGAGCAGACCCCCTGGAGCCTCCCCTCACACATCAGAGGAAACACTGGAGATGTGTGCATTTAATCAGGGGAGCAGATATGAGAGTAGAAGGAGGGTGGAAAGAAATCAAGGGGGTTAAATTATGGACAGGAGCCAGGATTTTCTATTAATGTACAGCACTGGGGATCATAGATGTCTGCACACCAGATGGACCCCCCACTTAACACCAAACCGGGCGGGGGTGAACCTTAAGCTTCTTGCCTGAATGTTAAACAGTCTTTTACTGCGAGTGAGCTCATCTTCACATTTCAGCCATGGTGACCTCTAGGGTCATCGCTCATCATCCGCTCAACACAATCAGCCTTATCTTCTAACAGCCCTGTACGGTATTGTTCCATCCGTCAACCATAAAGAGACATGAAATCAATGGGGCATTTGTTACATAAAGCAATTGCATTCAGTTATCCGTCTATGTAACGATCTCTCCGAGAGTGTGAGTAGGAGTATAGATTATGATGTGCAAGGGGGATCTATAGGTTGACCTCTACAAAATTTAGGATCTGGTTGTTATGTACCTACAACAGCTATGAAATCAATACAGCCGCTAATAGGCAGTGAATGTCGACGCTGGTGCAGCTGCGCCCCCTTGTGGATACACCTACAAATATAGTTTACCTCATGGAAAATGATAGTGATAGTGCTAAAGAACGTTTCAGTGCACATCCATTTATAACATAGTGTAAAGAACATTTGAAAAAAGCACACACACACACACACACACACAAAAGCACTATAAAGACCATTTTGTGCATTGGAAAGTTTCCATTGCAGTTCTTCATGGAACCATCAGAACCAACAAAAAATCTTTGTTGTCTATGTAAACTGGAGGTGTGAAGGTGGTATAGCTCAAGGTGGTGTAGGTGGTATAACTCATCTAGTAAAAACAACATGTCTTATCAATCTGTTACAAATAAAATTTCTAACACCATTACATAATTTAGCATTTTTAGCAATATTTTGCTATGTTTTACTAGTAAAATTGTCTGCTTTCTCATATATCACTCGGCAATATATGTTAACAAGCATATAAAGTCAACAATAATAAATTCAGTTTAATAATGCATCTTTCACTAAACTCTAATTTATCTGAAGGTTTTTGGCACAGTTCAGTCCACATGTATCCTATCTCAGAGCAACCTTTCATCCTAGGTATGCAGAGGCCTAACCTGAGCCGAACTGTCCGAGGAGGGCATGATTTTAAATGGTCCACATGCACGAGAAGCAATACCTTCAATGGCCACCAGATGACAGTAGGTGTTCTGTGCAAGTAGATTAAGTGCTATTCTGGCTAGTCTCTTCCACACCTGCCATATGGAAAAAAAAGAAACAAACGATTTCCTGTACCTTTATGTCTTATCTTTATTTTGATAAGGATGTTTATAACATGATATGTCTCTTTGAGTAATTTATCATGACTTGGTCTTATCAAAAGTGGGTAATCAGAGAGATCTGTGGTGGCTGAGGAAGGCTGGCGAGGTCTCAGAAGACTTTGTGGTGAACATCAACACCAATTAGTCATCATAATGATGCCAATTTAAGAATTCAGATGACCAGGAATGAGGAATACATAGCTTATTTCATCCCTAAAGCATTACTTACTGCCCTGAGCACTGTACAGAACAACAAGACAATCTAACTTGCCCTACAAAGACAAAACGGTAACTATGCAATCTCAGAGATTGAGAAAATGTGAAACAATTATTATTCAATAATATTTTTAAAAAATAAGGTAGGATAATATTACATATATATATTACATATGTAATAATTTGAAAACAATTGTTATAAGATTGTTATATATTAACATTAACATTATTACTATTATTAGTAGTAGTTGTAGTAGTAGTGTTATAGCTTTAAAACAACTACAATAATAATAGTTTTTCATTATTTTAATACATGTTAAATTATTATTAATATTGTTACAACTAACAACTAAACCATTTTACTCACAATTACTGTGTTTTGCTTTTGTATGGCAGAAGCCCTCAAGCCTTTCAAAACATACCAGAACCTATGAGTTTTCATCACTTCTCTCAGTGACTCAAAACAACAGTAATTACCAAGAGTGAACATTCAACACACACAATAAAACAGACTATTATGGTTTCTCTCATGCTGAAACAAGCCTTGAGGTCTTCACAAAAGAAAAACCCCAATGTGGAACAGGCGGAGGCCAATAAGGCCAGTAGGATGTTTGTATTGCACACTACACTAAGAACATAGCCAGACTTGGCTAAACACTGTCAGATAGTAAGTTCCAGACGTTCCTCTGCTGCCCCAGGAGGAGCTGCTGGTAAATGCATGATGATCCTCATGGATGAGCGATGGCCCTCAGCCAATTAAACAAGCCAGGACAACAACTGCTACAAAACTTCAATTTGAGTGCCAGTCAGACATGGTGAAAGGTGTTAAAAAGTGAGGGAATGAGAAATGAGAAAAAGAAGAGAGGTGGTTGGGTTTAGAATTACGTTAAACTTGAACCGGAGCCTAAATTTCACGGCCTTGACCGAATAAGGTATGCCTTCGGTTGAACGGTGCTAAAGAAAACATGGAGAATGAGTGGAAGCAACTTTTGAGTAATGAGAAAGCCCTGAGGGAACGTGTTGATGACTTCTGTAATGCATTTTTGTGCTTATTTTATCACAGGTGAAATGGATTTGCACAAAGTGTTAAAAGGAGCACTTTTACTGGCAACAGTAAGCATTTTCAAATCAGCCAAAATATTTAAAGGGATAGTTTAATGTTAAAATGTTGACAATATTAAATCATTAACCAAAGATTATGATATTTCAAACCTGTATGACTGACTTTCTTTTGTGGAATTTCAACGGGTACTGGAGCTTCACAAACGTACAATAAAAGTATCTTAATATAAATTGTGCCTTATCAAGTCATATGATAGTTTTGCGTGAGAAACTGATGCAAACTGATGCACTAAAAATCATGAGAGTACATATTATCATTTCTAAAAGCCGGTATCTCCGAACAAATTGTTCTTTGGAATTAAATATTTTTAATGTATCAACTGAATCATTTAGTAAAACCAGGCTGAATGACTCGTTTAAGAACTGGAGGACATTTATAGGTGTTTGGAATTACAAGCATTCTCATTTTTCTGTAGCCTACACCTTTAAAATACAAATTGAATTTGATATGACATCTGTTTGCAATTCAGCAGATGGCAATGATAATGTAGAAAATGCAATAGTTGGAAAGCATCATTATAAAAGCTTAGCAGCATTCTCACTGGATGTTTTTGTGATCTCTAAAGACATATCTTGTTGCAGTTTTTTTTTATATGGATCTACTAATATAATGTTACACACGTCCTCTTTCCAGGTGTTTCGCTTTGACAGGCTATGATCACCACCCATCATCTGTGTGGATGGAAAGTCCTGGCAACTCAAAGTAGAGCCTCACATAGAGTTCAAACTGTGCAAAAGTTTTCTTTTCTTTTTTTTCACCATATACCATCACAATCTAGATTGAGTATTACTCTTATAACATACTTAATCACACACACACACACACACACACACACATATAGAGGTTCACTGTGTGTGGAATAGTAAACAGCCAATTAAAGCATGCGGTGCATTTGCGACTAGTTCTGTAGCTATGGATGTAGCTGTATATGGGGCCACTGGGATCCCATTCAGCTCTGTGTGCTGGGGCAGCTGGCGTGTGCAAAACGCAGCCCAGTTCTAACTGATATGCAGTTAACGCAATGACAGCTGATCTCCAGACAGTTATAGGGCCTAGCTACAGGCTGAAGAGTTAAGTCATAAAGATATTTGATTCATTATTTGATATCATTATTATTTACAAACTCTCATGTCATTTCAAACCTGTAGTAGGTTTATTATTTCTAGCAAAATTAAAGATAAATGTAAAACATTACAACTGTAGTACAAATAGTAGGTTACATTACTGGTGGTGGGGGGTAAAGGTTTTGATGTAAGTGGTTTATTCTAACATAAAAATAAAAAAAAATCAACCTGTATGTACAAACATATAAGTGCCTCCAGATAACACATTCCACAATTCTAGCCAAAAAAAATAAAAATATTAATACATTTTTTAAGTGATTTTTTTTTTAAATCACAAAAATTAAGCTAAAATTAAAAATGAAAAGGCCTAAATAGAAATGAAAACTTATTTTAACACAATGCATAGCACTAATTTTGTTGTGTTGTGGCTTGTTTCCATTGTTTTGTGACTTATTTCTGTTGTTGTGTTAATTTCATTGTGTTGCGAGTTGTTTTTCTGTTGTGTTGTGCTAATTTAGTTCTGTTACGGTAGGGCTGTGCAATTAATCAAAATCGAATCGCGATTTGAGACATTGCGATTTTGCTGTGATGTGGACACGATATTACTCTATTCCAAAGCATATGCATTACTTCCAGTCTTCTGTGGCAGCCTTACTAACCAATAGAGTGAGCGCACCTCCGTTCTCCCCTATCAGCACTGCTCTAACCAACTGCGTAAAAGCCCACCATAAAAAAAGAAAGTGGGAAAGAGAAAAAGAGAGAGTATGTGTGTGATTATGGCGTGTGCAGGGTCGATAGTTAGGCAAATTAATACTAAAGAAAAACTTACGTAATATGAGATTACTTGGCTTCGAAATGACAGACACCAAACAAAAAAGGTAACGTTAATTTACAAGAGCTGTGTCACAACACATATCAGGAGCTAAAATCAGTCTAACGAATCTTTCCTGTGAAATTGAATAATTACGTAAATTCTGTAAAAGTAGTAATACAATTATAATATTCCCTGCTAAAAAAATTATATATATATATATATATATATATATATATATATATATATATATATATATATAAATAACCCCTCCCAAAACACAATAGAACATTTGATGGATTTAAGGGTTATAATGGGAATTATATTAGGCTTTAATGTAAACTTTAATGGTGTCTACTGGTATTTGATGGATTCTATTGGTGGGATGTAATCTGTCAGATGGGAAACAATAGAACAACAGTAATTCCTATGGGAATAATGCCCAAAACACATTAACAATACCCATACTGTGCTACACACTACTGACAATATTAAGCTAAATCTTGACTTTGCAAAATTAAAATCGCAAATCAAATTGCAAGCGCAATATCTGTAAAAAAAAAAAAAACGAAATTCAATATTTCCCCCAAATCGCACCCTATGTTGTGGCTTGTTTTTCTATTGTGTTGTGCTAATTTAGTTCTGGTGCGGCTTGTTTTTCTGTTGTATTGTGCTAATTTAGTTGTGCTGTGAAATATGCTTTTAATATCCAAATCCATTAAAGGATTTTTAGGCTGCATTAATTAGGTAAAACTGGAACCGGGAACACTTCCCATAACACCCTATGTACTTGCTACATCATTAGAAGAATGGCATCTACGCTAATATTTGTCTGTTTCTCTCTTATTCCGAGGTCACCGTAGCCACCAGATCCAGTCTGTGTCCAGATCAAAGGGTCACTGCAGTCACCCGGATCCAGTACGTATCCAGACCAGATGGTGGATCAGCACCTAGAAAGGACCTCTACTGCCCTGAAAGACAGCGGAGACCAGGACAACTAGAGCCCCAGATACAGATCCCCTGTAAAGACCTTGTCTCAGAGGACCACCAGGACAAGACCACAAGAAACAGATGATTCTTCTGCACAATCTGACTTTGTTGCAGCCTGGAATTGAACTACTGGTTTCGTCTGGTCAGAGGAGAACTGGCCCCCCAACTGAGCCTGGTTTCTCCCAAGGTTTTTTTCTCCATTCTTTCACCGATGGAGTTTCGGTTCCTTGCTGCTGTCGCCTCTGGCTTGCTTAGTTGGGGTCACTTCATCTACAGCGATATCGTTGACTTGATTGCAAATAAATGCACAGACACTATTTAACTGAACAGAGATGACATCACTGAATTCAATGATGAACTGTCTTTAACTATCATTTTGCATTATTGACACACTGTTTTCCTAACGAATGTTGTTCAGTTGCTTTGACGCAATGAATTTTGTTTAAAGCGCTATATAAATAAAGGTGACTTGACTTGACTTGACTGTGGCTTGTTTACATTGTGTTGTGCTAATTTCATTGCATTGTGGCTTACGTTGTGCTGCGGCTTGTTTTGTACTGTTGCTTGTTTATATTGTGTTGTGCTCAGTTTGTTGAGTTGTGGCATGTTTCTGTTGTGTTACAACTTGGGAGGAAAAAGTAAAGATCTTGCAAGCTTGCTGGTTTTGAAACAAACCTAATCCTTTAAACCATTTCCAATAAGAAAAAATAACTCACATATAACATGATAATTACCTAAATCTGCATTCAGCAGGAACTCCTGAACAATCCCGTTTGTTTAGTGAGATTCAGTGCCAAGTGAATCAGTGAAAACAGCATCAGTCATTGTGACAGACAGCAGTGAGCCACTAATGAATCAAAACATTTAGCTGCCAGCTGTGCCAAAGCCCAAGCACTGCTCGACGGTACTCACTCCTCACTACTGCATAATTGCAATCTCCCAGGTGCCCTAGATAACATTAAACATATTCTTGCCATTTTCACTGTGAGATAAAGAGCACAATGAATCTGACATTGTTCTTGGTTTTAAATATTTTTAAGAAATTAAAAAATAAAAAATTTAAAAGTAAATTAAAAAATATAATTATTTAGAAATGTTAGCAGACAATCAATTGTAATTAAACTATTTTAAATACCGTATTTTTCGGACTATAAGTCGCACCTGAGTATAAGTTGCATCAGTCCAAAAATACGTCATGATGAGGAAAAAAACATATATAAGTCGCACTGGACTATAATTCACATTTGTTTAGAACCAAGAATCAAGAGAATACATTACCGTCTACAGCCGCGAGAGGGCACTCTATGCTGCTCAGTGGTAGACTACAGGAGCACTGAGCAGCATAGAGCGCCCTCTGGTGGCTGTAGACGGTAATGTATTCTCTTGGTTCATTTCTCTCGGTTCATGTTAAATTAATTTTGATAACTAAGTCGCACCTGACTATAAGTCGCAGGACCAGCCAAACTATGAAAAAAGGTGCGACTTATAGTCCGGAAAATACGGTACATACATATAAAACTTGGAATATTTTGTTCCAGAACTCTGTAATTTGGGACACAAGACATAATGAGATAGGCTTGAATCTAAAAATTGACATTTGTCACACAATGGAGATACTTCTGGAAATGTTTTATTTAATTTACACTTAAAATAATGAAGCCTATGAAACACTTTAAACTGAATGAGACAATGTATTGCATTAATGGAACATCTCTGGACCAGTTCAAGACTTTTTTTCCCAAATGTCACTTAGAATTTCAACTGCAAGTTCTTCTTTCCAGGCAGATTTAATGTTCTTCATATGCCGCGTTTCCACCGAAATTACCGTACCGTACCACACAGTGGAACAGTGCCATAAGACAACTTTCCAGAAATGTGTCCAGATACATGGGTGAAGCTGTGACAATTAGAAATGTTAGACTTCACAAAGTCTCTGTTATTTGAAGATACCTAAAGAAGTGATTAGAAGGAAAACTGTACACAGCTGCTGAAAGAAAGCAAATTTTCAATTTACATATAAATCTCCTACGTTTGAATCTGACATTGTTCTGTACATGACTTCCTCTCCTACCTAAGGAACGCATTTGATCAACGCAGGCCCTGCGAACAAAACATGCAATTTTCCTTTGCATGCATTTTTAATGGAGCTTCTCAGAAATGACTGAATGGCTGCTCAGTAATGAATGAGGGGTGGAAAAACATTGGGGACTACTACAACCCGAATTCCGGAAAAGTTGGGACGTTTTTTAAATTTGAATAAAATTTCTTTCACCGATGGAGTTTCGGTTCCTTGCTGCTGTCGCCTCTGGCTTGCTTAGTTGGGGTCACTTCATCTACAGCGATATCGTTGACTTGATTGCAAATAAATGCACAGACACTATTTAACTGAACAGAGATGACATCACTGAATTCAATGATGAACTGTCTTTAACTATCATTTTGCATTATTGACACACTGTTTTCCTAACGAATGTTGTTCAGTTGCTTTGACGCAATGAATTTTGTTTAAAGCGCTATATAAATAAAGGTGACTTGACTTGACTTGACTGTGGCTTGTTTACATTGTGTTGTGCTAATTTCATTGCATTTTGGCTTACGTTGTGCTGCGGCTTGTTTTGTACTGTTGCTTGTTTATATTGTGTTGTGCTCAGTTTGTTGAGTTGTGGCATGTTTCTGTTGTGTTACAACTTGGGAGGAAAAAGTAAAGATCTTGCAAGCTTGCTGGTTTTGAAACAAACCTAATCCTTTAAACCATTTCCAATAAGAAAAAATAACTCACATATAACATGATAATTACCTAAATCTGCATTCAGCAGGAACTCCTGAACAATCCCGTTTGTTTAGTGAGATTCAGTGCCAAGTGAATCAGTGAAAACAGCATCAGTCATTGTGACAGACAGCAGTGAGCCACTAATGAATCAAAACATTTAGCTGCCAGCTGTGCCAAAGCCCAAGCACTGCTCGACGGTACTCACTCCTCACTACTGCATAATTGCAATCTCCCAGGTGCCCTAGATAACATTAAACATATTCTTGCCATTTTCACTGTGAGATAAAGAGCACAATGAATCTGACATTGTTCTTGGTTTTAAATATTTTTAAGAAATTAAAAAATAAAAAATTTAAAAGTAAATTAAAAAATATAATTATTTAGAAATGTTAGCAGACAATCAATTGTAATTAAACTATTTTAAATACCGTATTTTTCGGACTATAAGTCGCACCTGAGTATAAGTTGCATCAGTCCAAAAATACGTCATGATGAGGAAAAAAACATATATAAGTCGCACTGGACTATAATTCACATTTGTTTAGAACCAAGAATCAAGAGAATACATTACCGTCTACAGCCGCGAGAGGGCACTCTATGCTGCTCAGTGGTAGACTACAGGAGCACTGAGCAGCATAGAGCGCCCTCTGGTGGCTGTAGACGGTAATGTATTCTCTTGGTTCATTTCTCTCGGTTCATGTTAAATTAATTTTGATAACTAAGTCGCACCTGACTATAAGTCGCAGGACCAGCCAAACTATGAAAAAAGGTGCGACTTATAGTCCGGAAAATACGGTACATACATATAAAACTTGGAATATTTTGTTCCAGAACTCTGTAATTTGGGACACAAGACATAATGAGATAGGCTTGAATCTAAAAATTGACATTTGTCACACAATGGAGATACTTCTGGAAATGTTTTATTTAATTTACACTTAAAATAATGAAGCCTATGAAACACTTTAAACTGAATGAGACAATGTATTGCATTAATGGAACATCTCTGGACCAGTTCAAGACTTTTTTTCCCAAATGTCACTTAGAATTTCAACTGCAAGTTCTTCTTTCCAGGCAGATTTAATGTTCTTCATATGCCGCGTTTCCACCGAAATTACCGTACCGTACCACACAGTGGAACAGTGCCATAAGACAACTTTCCAGAAATGTGTCCAGATACATGGGTGAAGCTGTGACAATTAGAAATGTTAGACTTCACAAAGTCTCTGTTATTTGAAGATACCTAAAGAAGTGATTAGAAGGAAAACTGTACACAGCTGCTGAAAGAAAGCAAATTTTCAATTTACATATAAATCTCCTACGTTTGAATCTGACATTGTTCTGTACATGACTTCCTCTCCTACCTAAGGAACGCATTTGATCAACGCAGGCCCTGCGAACAAAACATGCAATTTTCCTTTGCATGCATTTTTAATGGAGCTTCTCAGAAATGACTGAATGGCTGCTCAGTAATGAATGAGGGGTGGAAAAACATTGGGGACTACTACAACCCGAATTCCGGAAAAGTTGGGACGTTTTTTAAATTTGAATAAAATTTCTTTCACCGATGGAGTTTCGGTTCCTTGCTGCTGTCGCCTCTGGCTTGCTTAGTTGGGGTCACTTCATCTACAGCGATATCGTTGACTTGATTGCAAATAAATGCACAGACACTATTTAACTGAACAGAGATGACATCACTGAATTCAATGATGAACTGTCTTTAACTATCATTTTGCATTATTGACACACTGTTTTCCTAACGAATGTTGTTCAGTTGCTTTGACGCAATGAATTTTGTTTAAAGCGCTATATAAATAAAGGTGACTTGACTTGACTTGACTGTGGCTTGTTTACATTGTGTTGTGCTAATTTCATTGCATTGTGGCTTACGTTGTGCTGCGGCTTGTTTTGTACTGTTGCTTGTTTATATTGTGTTGTGCTCAGTTTGTTGAGTTGTGGCATGTTTCTGTTGTGTTACAACTTGGGAGGAAAAAGTAAAGATCTTGCAAGCTTGCTGGTTTTGAAACAAACCTAATCCTTTAAACCATTTCCAATAAGAAAAAATAACTCACATATAACATGATAATTACCTAAATCTGCATTCAGCAGGAACTCCTGAACAATCCCGTTTGTTTAGTGAGATTCAGTGTATTCTCTTGGTTCATTTCTCTCGGTTCATGTTAAATTAATTTTGATAACTAAGTCGCACCTTGAATAAAATTAAAACTAAAAGACTTTCAAATCACATGAGCCAATATTTTATTCACAATATAACATAGATAACATAGCAAATGTTTAAACTGAGAAAGTTTACAATTTTATGCACAAAATGAGCTCATTTCAATTTTGATTTCTGCTACAGGTCTCAAAATAGTTGGGACGGGGCATGTTTACCATGGTGTAGTATCTCCTTTTCTTTTCAAAACAGTTTGAAGACGTCTGGGCATTGAGGCTATGAGTTGCTGGAGTTTTGCTGTTGGAATTTGGTCCCATTCTTGCCTTATATAGATTTCCAGCTGCTGAAGAGTTCGTGGTCGTCTTTGACGTATTTTTCGTTTAATGATGCGCCAAATGTTCTCTATAGGTGAAAGATCTGGACTGCAGGCAGGCCAGGTTAGCACCCAGACTCTTCTACGACGAAGCCATGCTGTTGTTATAGCTGCAGTATGTGGTTTTGCATTGTCCTGCTGAAATAAACAAGGCCTTCCCTGAAATAGACGTTGTTTGGAGGGAAGCATATGTTGCTCTAAAACCTTTATATACCTTTCAGCATTCACAGAGCCTTCCAAAACATGCAAGCTGCCCATACCATATGCACTTATGCACCCCCATACCATCAGAGATGCTGGCTTTTGAACTGAACGCTGATAACATGCTGGAAGGTCTCCCTCCTCTTTAGCCCGGAGGACACGGCGTACGTGATTTCCAACAAGAATGTCAAATTTGGACTCGTCTGACCATAAAATACTATTCCACTTTGAAATAGTCCATTTTAAATGAGCCTTGGCCCACAGGACACGACGGCGCTTCTGGACCATGTTCACATATGGCTTCCTTTTTGCATGATAGAGCTTTAGTTGGCATCTGCTGATGGCACGGCGGATTGTGTTTACCGACAGTGGTTTCTGAAAGTATTCCTGGGCCCATTTAGTAATGTCATTGACACAATCATGCCGATGAGTGATGCAGTGTCGTCTGAGAGCCCGAAGACCACGGGCATCCAATAAAGGTCTCCGGCCTTGTCCCTTACGCACAGAGATTTCTCCAGTTTCTCTGAATCTTTTGATGATGTTATGCACTGTAGATGATGAGATTTGCAAAGCCTTTGCAATTTGACGTTGAGGAACATTTTTTTAAAGTTTTCCACAATTTTTTACGCAGTCTTTCACAGATTGGAGAGCCTCTGCCCATCTTGAGAGACCCATTCTGAGAGACTCTGCTTCTCTAAGACAAAGCTTTTATAGCTAATCATGTTACAGACCTGATATCAATTAACTTAATTAATCACTAGATGTTCTCCCAGCTGAATCTTTTCAAAACTGCTTGCTTTTTTAGCCATTTGTTGCCCCCATGCCAACTTTTTTGAGACCTGTAGCAGGCATTAAATTTTAAATGAGCTAATTAAGTGGATAAAAGTGTAAAATTTCTCAGTTTAAACATTTGCTACGTTATCTATGTTCTATTGTGAATAAAATATTGGCTCATGTGATTTGAAATTCCTTTAGTTTTCATTTTATTAAAATTTAAAAAACGTCCCAACTTTTCCGGAATTCGGGTTGTACAAAGGGACCTGTCCGTCAGTAAATTTGTGAGTTTGGAAAAAACTGATTTCTCATTTGGCTGCAACAAAAGGCTAGGTGAGGTTCAGTGTGAGACATAAAAATTAAGAGGGGGGGGGTCATAATCTATCAGAAAAACCATCAAGCATCAACCAGTGGGAAAAAAAGGAAAGAAACAGAGGAGGATCTAGCTAATGGGACAAAAGTCACTGAAGGCCCACACTGACCTTTGGTGGAGTGTTTATTCGATGGTGTTTATATGTGGCCCTGCCATGTGGACAAAAGAAATGGGGCAGGGTTTTTAACACCTCAGAGAGAACTGGGTAACAAATTGCCTCATTGAACCTCAAGAGCTGCTGGAGTTACAGGCACCATCAGCCACTCACTACTGTGAGCTTTTGTACAGTAAGCTTGGTAGGATAAAGGAAAAGCCACTTTCTTGTGCTACAGTGATTTTAACATGGTCAATGGGGGAAAAAGTGAAACTTTATAATCCTGACAACTAGTAAAATCACTCCAACAATGTATCTCTATAAAACAGCAACTAAAATAAATGTTCAATTCAATATGATTAAATATTCATTTATTTTCTCTTGCAAAAGTAATATATAAATAAATGTATTGATTTGTTAGTTTTTAAAGGTATACTCCACCCCAAAATATATATATATATTTTTTTGTCATTAATAAATTACCCCCATGTTGTCTTTCGGAACACAATTTAAGATATTTTGGATGAAAACCGGGAGGCTTGTTACTGTCCCATTCTGATGATGTCCTTTATACTTTTTTGGACTTGTATTTTACTTGGCAGTGAATTGTACAGTCACAAGCCTTCCGATTTTCATCCAAAATATATTAAAATGTGATTTGAAGATGAACATATCTTTTACGGGTTTGGAACGACATGGGGGTAATTGATCAATGACAAAATTTTCATTTTGGGGAGGAGTATCCCTTTAAATAATTTTAAAGATAATAATAGTAATAATAATAAGTAGTAGCCTAGTATAATTACTATTATGAAAAACAATATTTTAAATTTATCATTTAAATTATAAAAATGAAACATCACTAAAAAAAATTACTAATGCAACAATAATGTTGTAGTATAAAATAAAATGTCTAGTATTTTAGTAATAATAATAATAATCATAATTTAAAATTCAGGATGTATACATAAAACAAAAACAAAATCCCCAACTAATGTAAAATGATTACATTAATCATAAGAAGATCACAGAGATGTGAAAATAGCTATGTATTATTAAGCAATAAACAACTATTATAAACAACTATTTAATAGTTAACAACAACTAAAAAAAACATACAAATTTATTTGTAAAAATATCAAGCGTTTCAGAAAGCTTTAACCTCCATTCTAAGAGGAACAGCATGTTCTGTCAATGATGGCTAAATGACAGCCTGTCTGCTGCTGAAGAACAATGAAAACTTAGTTGTGTTCAAAGTAAAAACTTAATAACCGTGTCTCTTTATCTCCTCTAGGATTATGGGATGTGTGGAGCAGCAATCACAGCCAGTAAACAAAAGAGCTACTAGCAGATACTGATGAGAAGTCAGGCTGTTGTTCTGTAGAACTAACAGTAATTCACTAGCTTGCCTGTGGTTGAGGTGTGTGTGTGTGTGTGTGTGTGTTTGCATATCTGTAATGGAGGGAAGAGAGAAGTCACATCTCTGCAGTTAATGAGCTCTCCAGGCAACAGCTGCTGCCATACAGGGCACCACACACGTACACACAGACTCAGTCACCCTAAACCAAACCTACAAAGCCAAATGAAACTGAAGACTCTGTGACTGGACACTGCTGACTTTATTAAGATAGCAGGGTGAGAGCAGAGTATTTACAGATAAATTCAGAGGTTCACAAAGTGCAGGTACCTCAGAGAGTTCACAAAGTCAGCTCAGGGGTGCGCAGGAGTCTATTTATCATTGAGACGGACACAAAAATCACTTTCCCAAACCTCTTCATTCAGTGCAGCTAAATGGTGGAATGAGCAATTCAATCCTAACAGATGATCTCTCTCGACAAAATGCCTAGAGAAAAATTCTTCCATAGCACTGTGCTAATTTCTTAAAATGAATAAATAAAAAATTATTTCTCTGTGCTGTAAAAAATGTCTTTGTTCTTAGAAAATAAATGAAAATGAATTAAATGTTTGTTGTTTGTTTGAATTTAAATGTTTTTTTTAAAACAAAACAGCATTTCATTTGTTGAGCTTGAGTGAACTAAGTGAATTTAAACACCCATCTGAATTTGATATATAGATTATCTGTTTATGACATTAAAAATACATTTAGAATAAAGGGGAACAAACCCTTTTATAAACTTTTTGCTACTGAAGCAAAATTAATCTGCAAAATGAATCAGTAGAAAAACTATGAATCTCCCGGTAATAAATGACCAGTGTGGCGAGTGGGGCGGGGCCGAGGGACGTGGGAACAAGGAGGGAGGCCGGCAATGATTGGGAAATCAGTGACACCTGCGACCCACTGCCGGTCTCGAGTCCCACGTAGGAGATGGAAGGATATAAAACTGGAGCGACGACAGTGAAGGACGAGAGAGGACCAGGCCTGGGCTTTTAGTTGTGTTTTGGTTTTTATTTGAGCGCACCAGTCACCCGTGAGGGGCTGGTGCGCTGTTTTGTGTTTATTTTGTATTATTAAAATGTAATTTGATTGTCCGCCGGTTCCCGCCTCCTTCTTCCGGATGAATATGAAGGTTTTTATCGTTACAACCAGTATATTTTCTGTTTTATATATACATATATGTGTGTGTGTGTGTTTGTGTATGTTTGTAAGGTACAAAAGGGCTAAAGGCACACCTTAAGAAAAACGTGGCTAATCACTGTGCCTAAAATTTATAATTGCAGGAATAATATACATGCTTGAATCGATCGGTAATGGAGCAACAGATTTTGTGTGAAAACAAAATATTCAAGTTCTTTATTTTTTTTAAAAATCTTATAAATTTATGAGGTGGCAAGGGGTCATTTTACCCCCCACACAGGGTAATAGGCTCACCAACATGGGGTAAAGGGCACACAGTATTGATACAAATTCTTCAGCTAAAATAATGTTTTTTTGTTGATGTTTTTGTTTTAGTTAATATTCGTTCAGAACAATTACTTTAGCTAAGTTTGTACTGTTTTCTGCTTATTTTGAAAAATAAAATAATTAATTTTTGTTCAATAAATATACTGTCACTAAAATATGTTAATATAAAAAATATATTTTAAAATACAGAAACAAAATCATTTTAATAAGTAAAGATTCTGAATGATATGATATGATTAATATCATGTTTTTAAATAGGATGGTTTCATTCTAAACATGGTGATTATCTCTAACATGGACACCCAACATAATATATGATATTTACCATCTGAATCTAACCATGTTACGTCAACAAATGGAAAATCTATATCAGCCATCTATTAATTATCATGTTAATGACTGTGCCTTTTAGCCCAAACAGCAGGGGCGCTTTAGACCCCAAATACCATACTATTATTCTTTCGTTATTTAAAAACTGTTGCTTTAATTATCTTAAACAATTTTGAACATTTTTAAGAAGACCTTTGTATCAAAATACATGCATTAATTTTAGTTATTCTAATTTGCTACTTCAATCTACTACATTTAAAAAAAAACATAATAATACAGGTGCATCTCAATAAATTAGAATGTTGTGGAATAGTTAATTTCAGTAATTCAACTCAAATTGTGAAACACGTGTATTAAATAAATTCAATGCACACAGACTGAAGTAGTTTAAGACTGGTTCTTTTTGATTGTGATGAACTGAGAGAACCATAGCCTTATGCGGATTGTCAAGCAAAATCTATTTAAGAATTTGAGTGAACTTCACAAGGAATGGACTGAGGCTGGGGTCAAGGCATTAAGAGCCACCACACACAGATGTGTCAAGGAATTTCCTGAACCAGTTGACGCGAATTTAGCGTCTGGCATGATACGCGCATTATGCGCGAATGGTGCTTTTTACGAATTCGCGTCTGACGCCCGAGTTGAAAATTTTGAACTTTGGCGTCCATTTGCGCCGCCTTAACCAATCAGGAGCCTGCTTAGGAGTCACTCATTCAACATGGAGGAACGACTGATGTTGTCAGTGAGCAGTCACCTGGAGCTATATGACACAAGTTTATATTTCTATAGAGACAGAAATAAAAAGAACCTCGCTTGGAAGAGTGTGTTGTTAATACACATTTAACTTTTGAGTCACGTGCATGTTTATTGAACCGTGCTCTTCCCGCTTTTTTTTTTACAACTATTTTCCCCCTAATATACAGCTACTTTTCACTATACACAATATAATGTGTTTATTCAGAGAACGTGTGCAGGAAAAAGTGGAAAAGCCTCGAATGCTCGATCAACATCAGCCATCTTGCAAACAGGCAACCACCTAGCACTTGCCCCTCCCACAAGAAGCGGATTTCGCCTCGGACGCACATCAACTTCGCTTCAAACTCTTGCTTTCTACACGTGTCTGTTTCGCTCTAGACGTGCGAATGCATTCAAAATGTTCAAGCGGCAAACTAGACGCGGTAGACGCGAATTTGATGCTCTATTCGCATTTGGTGTGAACGCAGCATTACCCAGTGGTTCAAAGTCCTCTTTCCAGATGAGAGCTAGTTTTGTATTTCATTTGGAAACTGAGGTCCTAGAGTCTTGAGGAAGGATGGAGAAGCTCATAGGCCAAGTTGCCTGAAGTCCAGTGTGCTGAAGGTCACTGTCAAAGAAACCTGGGCTTCCATACTGATCACCTATATATATGCATCATGAATCATATTTGTTGTAGCATTCCTCATTTGTAAGTTGATTTAAATCTGACAAATAGAAATATAATTGTAAAACTTATTTGATAAAATCAACTTTTTTAAATCTGAAAAAAATACATAAAAATACCTGTCCCACATTGTTTCAGATGTAGTTTGTCTATAGCCACACAAACATCTAAATAGAAAAAGTGCAAGAACCTATGGAGGGTCTATTGTGTTTCATTGAATAAAGTCTCTCTTTTAGAACAGGAGTCCATTCATTTTCAACACTGGCTTCTTTTTTTATCCCTTTATCCGTCTCTATTTCCTCTCATCGTGCTGACTTTCGGACATGGTACACACTCATTGATTCTTCTCATTCAGTCTCCTGGGAGAGAAAAATTCCCCTGTTTCCGTTTACTAAAGTGGGGACTATTAGTGCACAGGGTGAACGGAGAAGGGCCTTCCATCTTTTAACCACACTCCAGGGGTTTGGCTGCAGATTGTGTGCGCGGAGACCACATTGATCTTTCACACACTCATTACCGCCATTTTCAATTAGAGCCTGGCACAGCTATCAGCAAATTTTTGAAAAAAAGAGGCCCTGCTCATTCTTAACAGGCTTTCAGATTCCTCACAAGCCACCTACTCAAAGAGGTTCTCTATCCTGGCCTTTTCCCTCAGACAGGACTGCGGTGGATTACGCCATTCGCTTAATACGGGCGACAACAATGCCGGGTGCACGAAATGATTACAAATCATCATAGAATGCAAAAACAAGTTAAAAATACATCTTTGGCTGTTCGCCCCACTAAGAGAGGAAGTTTATAAAGCAATCCCACCGATAGAGCGATAGATACGTTTCAGGCTCTGCAGAGCAGCAAAAAGGGGATTTAAGAGTAAAACATCTAAGCAAGCCAGAGATTAAGCATTCAAGAAGTTAGTAAAAGCTATGCTTACCTGCATTGATCATTCTATGATCTTCACGAGGCAAAAAGGGAGAAAGATAAAAAAAAAACACTGTTTAGCATTGGTTAGTGGCAAACACTGGGAAGACTGGGATGCATGAACATGGGACAGAATGAAGTGGGACATATAAGCTCAAGTTAGAGAGGCAATATCTGATGAAGCTGAGCTGTTAAATTTCCCATCTGCAGATTACCTACTGCCTTTGACCAGATAATATTTAATAAACTCTAGGATTAAAATCAGAAATGCAAGAAAACTAATAATAAATCAGTAACTAATGTAAATGAAAAAATAAAAATAATCCCATTAAAGCTATATCAAGGTCACTACAAAATAAAAATAAATAAATACAAAATGTTGTATCAAATAATTTGGAATAACAGGAAAACATTTTATATGCATTTTAAGGACTGTCAAAATGTGAAGAAAATACAGCAATGCAAAAAAAGGATATGTTATTAATAAAACAATATTTTTATTTTATATTTTTAAAACTAGTTTAAATATACAATTTATAAAAAGAAAAACATTCAAAGTATTATATTCCATTTATTTACCCTGAATTACATATCATAATTCATACACATAATGTCATATTTGAATGCATTGTAAGTCCTTTTGGATAAAAGCTCCTGCCAAATGCACAAATGTAAATACAATAATAACAGTAATAAAAAAAAATCCTTGTGTCAAGAGTGGAATATTTACGCATTACTGAAAGGAAAATTTTTGGGACAATTTGTGCTTAATTTTCATGAAATAAAATTAAATAATAAAAATATTTTTTTTCAAAAATCACAACAAACAAACACATACATACAAATGATTCACTCATTTTTGATTTGGGGATAAAATGCGACCTGGTTTTCTTTGTGAGATTCAACCAAATCTTTTATCTTAAGATAAAAAATCATCGCTGCTCTTCCAGACAAAAGAGTAGCTAAATCATCACATTCCCAGTGGCTTAAAATCACACCATTAGGTGAGTGAAGCACCTGGCTGACACACAGGCACAAATACTTGTTCCATGTGCTCACGCTGTCGCTATATCAACCTCCACTGTGATGCAGATTGTGGGTAACTGACACCAACTGCAAACCAGGTCTCATCTATAAAGCATGAGCATGTGTGCGAGAATAAATTTACCTACGCAAAATATAGCACACCGCCACTCCACAATAGGCCATTACTGAACTTGCCATAGGAAAAGCCTTTAACAAGTTCTGACACACTAAAACTTCACTTAAACCTACACCTGTGACAGTTGCATTCATATCAATGTTTCATATCAGGTCTCAGCTAAACAAAATCTATTATATGTGTAAGACAGACCAGGATGTTTGTCAAAAATGCAAGAAAAAAAAGCTAATGATGTGTCTTGTTCATGACTCACTAGGCTCCCAGACAGCGGTAAGCTTGAGTCTGAGCTGATAGGAAATGATGGAGAAGAAAACAATGACTCATTTATGAGCATCTCGGCTATTATAACTTCTGTAATCCGGCATCTTTATAAGTACAGTACATGAGCTTTCAATATGTTCACAGCAGGGGGCTTCCCATCCGACAGGAAGGTGGGGTGCGTTGTTCCACACTGCATGCTGCTTTCGTCACAGATTGCAGACACGGTGTGCATAATCATGGAAGAACATTATTGTATCTGTATACTTCTTTTGGGGACCAGGAGCTTTTAAACTAGACCAAAAGAAGGAACACTAGAGATCTGGAGAAATATTCAGAAAGAAATGGTGTAAATTAAATAAAGAAAATTTTACCAATTTACCAAATTTTACATTATTATTTTATTTTTAAATACTGATTGGTAAACTGTAATGAATTCTGTATGTGTCACACTGTCTGGTCTCTGTTTCCCTGAGTTTCCACTAGTGGTCTCACTTCCCCATAGGCACCTCACCGTAGGCACTACAATTCCCACAAAGCCTTGTCCCTTCATCACAGTAATTGCACTCCTGTTAATTGCACTCAAGGTGTCTTCACTTGTTAATCATTATCCTCCCTATATTAACCAGTCCTTTTCTGTTTGTCTGCATGGAGTCCTTTCTTTCCGTCACCCAGTTTCCTCGCCTTCTGAGTTCCTCGTCTTCCGAGTTCCTGTTCCTATTCCTGTTTCTATTCCTGTTTATTTATTTGTTTGTTTGTTTGGATGGATTTTTGGTTTTGACCTCATGTTGCATGTTGGATTACCCTAATAAACCCACACTGCGTTTGGATCTCTCGTCTCCTGCGTTTCACTGGGTCTCTGATCGTAACAGTATGAACTTCTTTGGGCTATTTTGCATAAAAGCCATATTTGAACACAAACCCACATCTATCAAAATTAGTCTGTGATAAATATTCTGGGCTCAGTGGGTTAGGTCACAATAAAAGTGAAAGATTCTAAAAGTTGCTTAGGAGTCACAGTAGAGAGGGCACTTGAACTCCACTGCAGCATTAATTCAGAAAACAAAGAGCTTATTGAACTTGCAGGGGGGCACTTGTATCACCGAAGAGCAGTACAACTCCAGTTTCCCCTGAACAGACCCCCAAACACTGAGGTCTGCCAGGGACACAAGTGCATGGATAGACAGGGAGAAGGCAGAGGAATCTAAAACCATGTTCTGGTAACATCAACTGCATCCATGTTTTTACATTGGCAAAGCCACAGTAAGAAATAACTGGATATCTCTGAATATTTTGAGGTCTTCTAAAGTACATGCAAGTGTATTTCTAAAAGTTAGTCTTTATAGTGTATACATTTCAAATTTGCAGTGTTCTTCTTAAAAGAGCAAAACATATTGATGATATTATCCTGCACTACAAAGATTTGTGTAATAATGCTCTCTAGGTAAATGCTTTCTTGTAAATGTTCTCCAGAACATCTAATTTGTAAATATCTAAATATCTAAATTTTATTTTAAATCAAATGTAGTACCTATTAGACAGTATGCGATTTCAGATGGAGCCTGTCTCTCCTTCTAACACCTAAACCAACTAGCAGCTAGTAAATAGCAAATCATGACAATATAAGACTGCATCTTTGGTAAGTCCCAAAACCAGACTTCCTGTTTTAATCCTTTTCAAGTGGGGTCTTAAAGTTTCACTTCAGAAAGAACCAAAAGCAACATCATTAGCTCACTGTCACAAGAGAACACAGCTCTGTAATTTATACAGACCATGGATCAATTACCCTTTCCTGACACTGCTAACTCTCATATGCTACTTGTGCTATCTGTGCATTTCAGACCCTTCTCTGCCTGCAGTAGCCTTGACATTACTTAACTCCAGAGCTAAAAGGTCATGGACCCTTATTTGCATGTGAGAGAACTTCTAAGACTATTCTACATTAAGTGCCCTCTACATTAGATTTCCTTTGGAAGTAAGACTTTTCAGACTTTCCTCTTTATTTAAATCAGCTCATTTTTTGGCTTGACATCACATAACTGAGTTAAGCGGAGACGTGGAGTCATGTGGATTATTAACTATTATCCATTCAGCATTGTTCAAGTGGGCTAGGACTTGGCAAAAATTTCTACTTCATTTAGTTAAAGTCTACTTAATTTATCCCATTAAATCCTCTTAAACTCAAACAGGCCTTGAGAATAAGCAGGTAACATGATATGGGTACATCTAGAACAAGCCACAGCCTTTTAAAACACATACTGCTCACACTAAAACTACATCAGACTAGAGCTATACAAATATGACTAATAGATCAAGCGGTTTGACAGGTGGACAGACAGACAGATGGACAGAATTATATTATATAGATAGACAGAGATTATATAGATAATTATAGATAGACAGAGATAGATAGGTGGATATACAGAGGGATAGACAGATAGCTAGGCAGATAGAAAGATAGCTGGATAGACAGGCGGGCAGACAGACAGATAGATAGATGGATAGATGGACAGAAAGATTGCTGCATAGATGGACAGACAGACAGATAGGCAGATAGACAGACAGACAGATAGCTGGATAGACAGACAGACAGACAAATAGATAGACTGATAGACAGTAGGACAAACTGATAGATAGGTGGATAGACAGACAGACACATGGATAGATGGATAGACAGACAGAGAGATAGATAGCTAGATAGACAGACACATAAGCCCCTTTCACACTGCGATTCCGGCAAATACAAAGTGTTCCGGCAATTATTCCCGGGTCGCTAGATTTTGCCTTTTCACACTGCCAGTGATTACCCGGGACATGTGCGTGCTTTCACACATAACTCGTAAAGATCCTGTAAGGACACTTGACATCAGGGAGTGACGTGTAATGTACGAGTCGAAAACAATCTCGGCTTCAGCGCGGAAAGTGAGGAACAAACAGTTTGCACATATTTTTTGTCGCGAACGTTGATCTTTTTTCAAAACAGCTGGTAAAAGAGTCACGCGATAACGTGTGTCATCACTTCGACACGGCATTAGATCTGGCTTTCGTTCACACAGCGCTCGTCCCGGGTTGAACCCGGCAATGTTACTAGGTCCCCGACCCGGGTTCAATGCCAGAATCAATCCCGGGACGTGTTTGCTTTCACACAGAAGGCGACCCGGCAATGTTCCGGCAATTTGCCGGGTCGGACGTGCAGTGTGAAAGGGGCTTTAGATAGATGGACAGACAGACACATAGATAGACTGATAGACAGTAGGACAAACTGATAGATAGGCGGATAGACAGACAGACAGACAGACAGACAGACAGACAGACAGACAGACAGACAGATAGATAGATAGATAGATAGATAGATAGATAGATAGATAGATAGATAGATAGATAGATAGATAGATAGATAGATAGATAGATAGATAGATTGATTGATTGATTGATTGCTAGATAACATTAATGACAATTAAAAAAAAACAAATATTACATTTAGAATAATAAATTGAAACATAACCAGATAGATAGACAAAACGATAATATAAATGATGAATATAAAAACTCTTAGAAAAATAAAATAAGACTGACAGACAGAAACAGAGACACAGACAACACAGACAGACAGGCAGATGGATAGAAGAATAAATGATACATATGACAATATAAGACCCAAATATTACATTTAGAAAAATAACAGACAGACAGAAAGATAATTCATGTGTCTCTACTCTATGAATCTCTTGAAAACATTGCATATTGCTTCTAAAGTCCATCTTCATTTGCATTCACAGCCAACAGGGGGTATAACTATATGATATGGATGGAAATGCAAAAGGACCTGTTTCACTCAAAGCACGTTCTCTCACAATACTGTAATTTCACGCTATACAGCTCTAATTCCCAATCATTTTAGGACTGTCTTGTTTCATTTAGTGTGAGTGGTCGGATTAAATAATCCATCATGGGTGTCTTCAAGGCGCCATGAAGAGAAAATCTTGGCCTTTAATCAGTTTAAATAAGTGAGAGGTTTCATATCCTCATAAATCAGTGAATTTGGGCACAAATTATAACTTCGTGACAAGTTGCCCACTCACTGTCAACATATAAATTAAAGTGATCGATTCGGTGAGGCTACAACACAAATTCAATTTACTCTAGGCTATAAATGGGCGTGGGACACTCGGCTCATTAAAAGCAGCTAGAGCAAGGACCAGGGGTGACTTACTTTGAGTTAGACACACAGATTCAAACAGTGGTCATGACATGGAGCATCTGAAGACCAGGGGTGACTTACTTTGAGTTAGAAACACAGATTCAAACAGTGGTCATGACATGGAGCATCTGAAAGATCTCCAGTGAAAAACTCCCCACATTACAGCACATCATGCCTGGGAGCAGAGAGACAGTGGGGTTATCAGCAGCTTTATGGGGCCGATTCCTACAGCCTGGCCCTCTGTGAGTGATGAAAGATATACAACACACAGACAACCCAGAGAGAGTCTGTTCTCTTTATAGTGGGAAGTGGGAAAGTCAGCTAAAACAGACAGCTTACACATTTCCCAGGATCCTTCTCATTCACTCCATTACCATTAGCACAAAAACTGTGCTATCCATCCATCCATCCATCTGTCTATCTATCTATCTTTTTTCAGGGCTGTCAAAGTTATTGTGTTGACTTAAGGTATTTAACAGATTTGATCTGTTAAAAAATAAAAAAGCTATGCTTTCAAATTAATTTCACAATTTGCTTTGGCATTAGCACAGTAGAAATACAATATATACTTAAACTATTACATAAAATAAATTAACTTTTTGTGACCTACATTGGGCAATATAATTTGATATAAAATAAAATAATATAATAAAACATACATATAATAAAAACATATAGAAACAAATATAAGATAAAGTTAAAAATAACAAAAAATTATGAACACTAAGTTATAAATAGGTCTTTAAACGTGGACATATATACCATATTTTAGACCTTTTTTTCAGGGCTATCAAAATTATTGTGTTCATTAACTATATTATTGTAATTATTATTTACATTATATACAGTACATCATTATAGAATTATTTCCATACACTATTTGCATTACATAAATAATTATAGGTATTATATTATATTATATCATGTCATATAACAATTTTATTATATTGTGTTATATTATGTTGTTACATATAAAATACATAGAAACAAATATATGATAAAGTTTAAACTTCCAAATATATATATACATAAACACTAAGTTATAAATGAATGGGCCTTTATACATGAAAATATACAGTTACCATAATATTTTAGTTCTCACTAGTAGAACATCATATTGGGAACATTTTAACGTTTGAAAGGTTCCGTTCTATGGTAATGAGGCAGAGTCAAATGAGAGGTATAGGTTAAAGGCCAGAGAGCATTCTGGGAAGACGTGCTCTCCCACAGACTCACAAATCTCATTACACACTGGTATGCACCAACAATTTTAAGACTCAAAGGTAAAAGAAAGAAATAAAAAAGGCTGCTAACTCTCTCACTGGCATGCTGCACTAGCTGACAAACCTACAAAAACATCCATAAGTTAGAGGAATTAAAGCTGAACAATTTAAACAAAATGTCCCTTTTTTCTGCATGCCATGTTTTCATTAAGCTACGCTAGCATTAACACTTCTCAAATGAAGGTGCCCACAATGAAACTGCATTCTTCCTGGACCCCCACCTCCTGGCAGGATTTTATTACTCTAATCATTTTTCATGCACTGCGCTAACAAGGGTGAAACCACTTGTGAGAGAGCAGCTCCATGCCTCCAACCAAATAGACTAATTTAATGGCACTAAAACCCCTGCTATTACAGCAAACTGCTTTTAATCTTCCCAATCAAATGGCACATAAATTTGTCAGCTCCGTTCAGTGTCCTAGCAGCCGCGGGGGCATGACTTAGCATTAGCATGAATCAGCACGACCCCAGGTGAGATACAAATGCAGCCACACACACAACAGCCTGAGGATGACTGGCTTATTGGGGATCAAAACTAAATTGAGCTTTTGGGGTGTTAACGTAGCTCTCATTGCACGTAGGAACAGGTTGGAAATGGTTAGTTATGCCACATTTCTGTTTAGCAACACATCTGGAGCAATAAAACTTTCACCTGTGGAAGAATTTCTGGCTTGATTTGCACTGTTCAAGTTCGTGTTAGATAACAAAAGTGTCTGCTAAATGTACAATATTATAGCTAGGTGGTATAATAAATATTTATATCCTATTATGTTTTTAGCAGACACTTTGATTATGTAAAATGTTAGGAAATTCAATCATTTAAAGAGATAGTTCACCCAAAAATAAAAATTCTGTCATTAATTACTCACCCTCATGTTTTCCAAACTTGTAAAACCTTTGTTCATCTTCTGAACACAAATTAAGATATTTTTGATAAAATCTGAGAGCTTTCTGACCCTGCATAGACAGCAAAGAAACTGACACGTTCAAGACCCAGAAAAGAAGTAAGGACATCGCTAAATTAGTCCATGTGACATCAGTGGTTCAACCGTAATTTTATGAAGCTACTAGAATACTTCCTGTGCACAAAGAAAACCGAGAGTACGATCAAAAATATCTTAATTTGTGTTCTATAGATGAACGAATGTCTTACGGGTTTGGAACTACTTGAGGTTGAGTAATTAATGACAGAATTTTTATCTTTGGTAAACTATTTTCATTTTTGGTGAACTAACTTTAATGCATTTTTTTATTTGCCACTTAGGTTTTCTAAACGTGTCATTATACTGGTTTCAGGATTCTTCCTTTTATTACAAACACAAAAGCGAAAAAATAGAGATAATTTAATAATGTCATTACTACAGCTTTTACTGTCATATAATGCTTTGATTACAACAAAAATTGCATATAATTAAAAATCAAAGATTTCAACCCAACTTTTGATATCATTCTTCTAGAATGCTAGACTGCATTATTTTAAGCCATGCTGAAAACCCCCATCAAAGTTGAAAATTGTTTATATTACTTTAATAAAAAAAACTAAATCTCCAGCAGATCCCAAGCATACATAAGCATAAGGTCAGGTAAGCATGATTAAATGGCGTCGCTATTCATCAGACCTGATTAGAGCCAAGGTCTCCTCCTGACTCTCTCTCATCTGCCTATAGATAGCAGCAGCCCCTCGAAAAGGTTGCAATCAATCTTTATCATTTTGCCTTGTCTTGTAGTTCAATGAAAATTAATGGAGTCTGCACCTTATTTATTTTCTGCTAAAGAAAACAGTGTAAAATGACATTCAGCTTAATGGGGTTAAGCCACCTTTACTCATCATAAAGTGGCATTAATTGGGAAATCCAAATCTTCTGTCCCATTTCAGAATGGTGGATCTTCTGCACTGCAATAGGGAAAGAAAATAATGTGAACATATGATGTAACACGTAACACCGATGTCATTATCCAGTAGACCACTAGAGGCGCTACAGGCCCCGGAGGTCCACCAGCATTTGACTGATAGAGGTCACCTCAGAAGCAATCTCTTTAAGTGTTCTCACTGGCAATAAAGAAGGAGATTAAACACAGGCTTTAGCTTCAGTCACTGGACAGAAGACAGAAAACCAATCAAGCAAAAACAGCTTTTTCTTTACTGGGCTTCTGCACTGTCAGAGATTGTTACTTGGTATTTCTTCTTCCTTCAGTGTATCCCCTCCGTTTTATTTACATAATCCAAAGTAAGACCCTCGACCCGCTGACAGATCAAAGGGTCATTATAAGTAATGCAGTTTCAGCATTACATTAACCTAATGAAAGCAGTGACTAATGGAATGCTTCCCAAGATGCACTGCTCTTTCTGTGTCTCCCCACTGAGGTCAGAATTACTGCTTAGAAGTTCAAAAAGAAGTGGATAACGGAGGCAGCTGCTGAATCCATAGTCTTTGGCACCTGCAATGCATACAAACTCACTTACTTTTCCTCTTTGCATCTGACTTTGTCAATTCAGCTCTGATGAAGTGGAAAGTCTGAGGCGTCTGAAAGCAGTGCCAGCTTTACAGAGCCATAATAGGGTTGCTTTTTAGAGGGCAGCAAAGTGCCATTTCACATACCTGGGAGAAATAAAGATTGCCAAGTGACTCATATGCCCACTGAGAGTCTAAATGCAGTATAAATGACAGCATTAGACAGTAATACTAGAGGAGCAAAGGACTGAACATCATAAAAAAAGCTCAGTGACTGGACTAAAACTCTGAGTTATGACCGTAGAAGAATTGTCACTCTGCTAAGTAGGTAATCACACAGACTTCAACCCACCTAAAGCTTGGTGACAACATATAAATGGTTTTTGAAAGATAAAAGGCATTGCTTTCTTGCTGAAATATGAATATGATTATCAAAACTATGATTATCCATCCTTTACAAAGAACTAGAAATGCTTGCATTCATGTTCCAAGATCAAGTGAAAAGCAAAGACTGATCAATTCACTAAAAAAAAAAAGTTCAACTTTTTGGTCATGTAAGAAACTTCCTTAAAATGAAATAATATTTAACGTAGCGTAACATAACGTAACGTAACATAAATTAATGTAACTTAACGTAACTAAACTAAACGTAACTTCACTTAAAAAAATATTTTTTTTTTTTAAAAATGTAAGAAATTGAATATAAAATAAAATAAAATAAAATTTAAATCAAATATGGGTATTTCAAAGAATAACATTGTGCTGCAATATAACATTTAAAAAAGGTATTTGTAAATAAATTAAAATAAGTAAATACATAATAAATTCTTTGTTTTTACCTCAGTGCTGTTAATAGAGCTGTTTCGATTAGTTTCAGTGATGATGGCTGAGCAGAGCGTTTCTTTCAAATGATTAAACAGATCGTGCTATTAATAATGCAGAGAATAACACAAAAATAGAAGTAGAAAATAACTGTGTTTCGATAATAAAGGTCGTGCAAAAAGATGTCCCTCTCCAATGTTTGTTTACAATCATATCAGCTTCTTAATGGTTTCTAAATTAAATTTCAACATACAAGCTTGCAATTAACATGTTCACTGGGGCAGAAAACAGATGTTGCAAAGTCGTGTATCATTATCTCAGTGGAAATCAGCACTAGACTAAACTTCCACTTGTTCCATATGAGTCAGATGATTCATACATGTGAGTGTTTGTGTTTTCAGGCCATGCACTATAGTAATAAGGATCTCGAGCTTGGGTTTCATCAACAATGCTGCAAGTTTTAGAAACATTCATCCTTCATGAACCTACAGGATGACATGAATTAGACTCTGCCGGAGTTCATCAAGTTCAGAGGGCCATATTTTGTATTAACTGCTGCAGTGAAGCATTAAGACTGAGACAACGAAAAGCTTTTTTGGCCTTTATGAGGCCTTGTGCTCATTTGACCATTCAAGGGAATCTGTTGCTTGACAATAGAAGATTTGTTTTTGCTCATCTGTAAACCAGTTCAGAGGGCAGAACATCAAGTAACTTGGGAGTAATCAAATGTGCCCGTAAGAGACTATCCGAATTATTATTTCTTCATTTGTTTTCAAAATGAATGTGGACAACCTCTCCCTGGATGTCACTGCTGAGAAATGTTTCACTCTTCTAGAAAAAATGTACTTCCATTTATGGAAACAAAGTACTTTGGACACAAGCAAGACAATATCAATTTAAGAAGTTCTGGGCTTCAGTGTCACACACAAGATTAGAAATAAACAAACCCACAAAAGCTCCTGAAAAGCAAAATGTCTTATAAAGTATCCCACTCATGATGACACCATAATACTAAAGTTTTATCTTAATTCCCACGAACATCTTGTTTTAAGACAAGTTGTTATTGTGCTAAAAGTGAAAAATTGACTTTTTTTCAATGTAAAAAAAGTCCAATATTCCAAACAGTCAAAGGAAATTGACAAAAAGTAAATTTCATGCTTATAGGAACCCTTAAAGGGTTAGTTCAGCCAAATATTAAAATTATGTCATTAATAACTTACCCTCATGTTGTTCCAAACCAGTGAGACCTCCGTTTATCTTAATAAACGGAGGTCTTATGGGTTTGGAACAACATGAAATATATATATATATATATATATATATATATATATATATATATATATATATATATATATATATATAGTACAGACCAAAAGTTTGGACACACCATCTCATTCAAAGAGTTTTCTTTATTTTCATAACTATGAAAATTGTAGATTCACACTGAAGGCATCAAAACTATGAATTAACACATGTGGCATTATATATGGAATTATATACATAACAAAAAAGTGTGAAACAACTGAAAATGTCATATTCTGGGTTCTTCAAAGTAGCCACCTTTTGCTTTGATTACTGCTTTGCACACTCTTGGCATTCTCTTGATGCGCTTCAAGAGGTAGTCACCTGAAATGTCCTTCCAACAGTCTTGAAGGAGTTCCCTGAGAGATGCTTAGCACTTGTTGGCCCTTTTGCCTTCTGTCTGCGGTCCAGCTCACCCCTAAACCATCTCGATTTGGTTCAGATCTGGTGACTGTGGAGGCCAGGTCATCTGGCGCAGCACCCCATCACTCTCCTTCTTGGTCAAATAGCCCTTGATGCCTTCAGTGTGACTCTACAATTTTCATAGTCATGAAAATAAAGAAAACTCTTTGAATGAGAAGGTGTGTCCAAACTTTTGGTCTGTACTATATATATATATATATATATATATATATATATATATATATATATATATATATATATATATATATATATATGTGTGTGTGTGTGTGTGTGTGTGTTTGTGTGTGCGTGTGTGTGTGTATTTATATATACATAATAAATATACATGTATGCGTACATATATTATGTAAACAAAAATATTTACATTGGTTGCAATTAATCACGATTAATAGTTTGACAGCACTAAATATAATATAATATAATATGTAATATAATATAATATAAGACAGGAAATGAATTAACATGAAAAATGTGAATTCTATTTTCTATATAAAAACAAAAATCTTTGCTGCCAGTTTGCTAAAATTTTCCCATCAAAAACACTTTTTCTCCCGCTCTCTAAATATTTTCTCTTTTGTTGTTATGGACATCCAGAGTATTGATCCATGAGAGGAAATGTTGCATCCTCACTCCCAGACTTTTCCTGCTTCAAGCCCTCAAATGATGTCAGCATCCCTTCCGTTAGAAAACAATGCAATTTATTCTTCCCACACAGAAGTTTGATCCCAAAGCACAGCTAATCCATTTAATAGTGATGCTGAGACTGGAACTTTGATACAGGAAAAAAGAGAAGGGTTGGGAGAGTACAAGCAATGGAAAGAGAGCGAGGAAGAGGGTGCTCTCCTGCTGTGCAAGCATGGTCAGCTTGCCCCAGAATTTCGGGCTCGTCTCCGGTTTGCATTCGGCAAACGCACCCTCTGCAAACAATAGCCACTTATGTTTCCATAGGGACTGGAGCTTATGTGTAGGCTTGACTCTCTCTGCTCAAGAGAGGCTCATTAAAGTGCTGAAGAGCTCCAACAACATGGTGCAGTTTGCAAATCAGCGAAACATGCCACACTGACCGCACAAGGTGATTTAAATAGTGAGGTGAAAATACTGCAAATGAAAGCAACCACAGCAGATGGCCAACCAACCATTAAAAAAAAAATTCTGGGAATAAATTCAAAAAGCGAGAGACCACTAGTAAATAAAATAAGTATTTTTTTATTAAATATACATACATACATTACTATATACATATTATCTTTCTATATAATAAATATATATATATTTTACTTATAATTCTTTTTTCTCGAAGCCAAATTGTGTTGATTTTTAAATAAATGTATTTTTATACTTAATTTTTCAACAATTAATCTATATAGGTAATATTATTATAGACTGCATGCATCTGAATCAAATATTTATAAAACAGATGCAAATCTAAATCATATTTAAACTTTCAATTGTTATTTTCACTGGAAGTATATTTGAAACTAGCAACTAACTAACTAACTAACTAAATATTTACTATATTTACAGTACAGACTTTTAATATTGATTTAATATTTATTCACTTATCAAATCGAATTTTGAAATCACTTCATCCCGTTAATTCTGAATCCCAGACTTTTTGGACCCCACCATATTTATTTCAAAAGCATGAAGACATAATCGATTAAAAAATGCGGCACATGGTGCAAATCTGATAAGATTACAAAACGGAAGAGCTACAAATTGTTATGTATAGCTCTGCGAGGTCTGACATAAAGAGAAGCGAAACCCGAGAACTTCTACCTAAATAATGACAGCAGGAATTCAGGAAAAAGTGGCAGATATCTGGTTTATCCAGTGCCCGTTCTCACATTACAGGCTAATAAAGTGTGAGTGCTGGAAATGTAGCTCAGAGCTGTGGATTCTTTCCCTCCTCTGAGAGGAATGCTGAGCAGGTTAACACAAGAACACTCAGACATGTCTGCACAGGTCCCCTTCCTCTATACATTTACTCCCACACGAAGACGGCACCTTCCCAGCTGACATCTAGTTTTTGTGCGAGGCCTTTTGAAGTGACTGAAGTAACTGACCACCTTGCGCTGACAAGATGAAAAAGACAAAAGTGAGCTAACGTTACAAAAAGGAGAAAATCTAAAGAGCCGGAAGTCATCCATAAGGGACAGGAATTCTAACTAGCATTCTGGCTTTTGTAGATGCCATGAAGAATGGCAAAGTGACGCATTCTCCAGATATTATTTCCCCTTGCTGTGGAAAATGGGTGGGACAATGGATCTTGTCGACTTCCATTATGGGTGAATGGATGGATTGGCTGAGCGCCGTCACCCAAAACGCTCATGTTACCTGCACCAGACAAGAACACCCACAAGCTACCAGAGTCACCAGACGACACACAGACATTAAGCACACAAAGAAAAAGACGTGTGCCCTATGTGTATCCAATATACACCAACACACAGACAACACATAGTCTAAATGGTTGGGTCATTATGTGCAAATTAAAATTACTATTTTTATTCCTAAAATTCCTTTTTTATTATTTTGGTGAACTATTCCTATGGCAGGCTTTAAAGGCCAAGAATCATGAGTAAAGTCATCAGTCATCACTAAAACCTTTTTAAAAGTAGACACCCGCAATCTTCAGGCTGCACACATGCAGTGTCAAGAAATCTAATAATTTGGGTTAATTTAAATTTCTTTTGTCCTTGCACAATTCTAGACCCCTAATACGAAAGAAAAAAATAAGTTAAAAGGTGAGGAAGTATACATAAAATGAACAGGGCACCTTGGCAGATCAACCAAGGCCTGTGGGTGGAACCAGAATTGCTGGAATTCCTGCCTCAGACGGCATGTGCCTAATCTCATTATCTGAATGAGTATGAAATCTGCATTCCTGCACCCTTTCACCTCCCCTCCCAGGCCTGGTCCACTTAGTCTCTCCCTCTCTCTCGCTATGACAGCGGACACTTCAAAAGACTCTCTTGAATGAGTCTCGAGAGAAACGGGGTCCGGCACAGAGAAGCCACTCATCCGTAATCTATAGAGGACGAGCATCTCCACCAGTGATCAAGATGACCTGTCAAACTCAGGGCCTATCACTACAGGCAAAGAGAAAACATGCGTATAATGACACCAGCTGGATAAGATAAAGCACTTTTTAAAGCTGCAAAATGGACTGGAAAGGATTTATATATCTGTCAGCTCTGACTGAATGTGTTTTTTCAGCCAGCGACTTGTCAAGACTGACACTATGTTTTTTTGTCTTCCATTGACAGGAGACAGGTTCAAACTGACCTGCTTTAGCATGACCTGCTAGCAATCCCAGGAGAGCAAGAATTCATGAGAATGTGAGATGTAGGTGTTATGAGCAATACATATAAAGAGGGAGGAAAAACAGAAATAAAATAAAATAAAATACCTACAGTTAATTTACGGGAAATGCAGTGAAATGTCAAACTACACAAAACATATCATAAAAAGAATGCACAGAACTGTAAATGTCAAGGTTAAATGCAAGGGTGAAACCTAAATTAACAAGCTAATCAGCATGATATAAAAGGTGAGCACTGCATCAGACATGTCCTCTGAATATGTTGCAGGCTCTCTGTCTGTGTCATTGGTCTGGGTGAGTCTGTCAATTTGGTAAAGGTGACTGTCTCTGTCATTGCCACACAAAAAAAAAAGAATACATAAAAATCAACATACAGAAATAACAATAGGTAGGCTTTTCATAAGTTGACTGAGCAGCACAGAAATTACTCTATTTGTCTTTAAATATGCATAATTTTGTACATTTGAATAACAAAGACATAATTTTGTTACCCTGTCACTAATACTGTGTTTTTTGTTTTCTATTACACTGTATAATATAGTAGCAAAAACACACATTTTTAACACACATACACCCCACAGCAGCAAGACATACTTAAAGCAGTAAGGTGAACTTTCCCAGCCACAGCTCTTTAACAGTTCTGGGAAAATTAATAGTTAAAACATTTCGAAACCAGGGCAGGGGGAGCATAAGAATCCTGTAAACCAATACAAAGGCTGAAGTGTTTGGCTCTGACACTACGTCACTCTGCTTTAATGAAGTGGCCCCATTAGCGCTGAGTTAGCACCAGGCCAAGATAAAAAATTATAATAATAAAAAAAAAACAGCTGATGGAGATTAAAAACTGCATCATTCACTTTCAAGAATGCACAAAGATAAATATCAGCATTCTGTTAGACTGCACCCTCCGCATTATGTTTCATTATGATCTAAGCCGGTGCAGTGCCAGCTGGGATACATGCTCAGTAACAGGACGAGCACTTCCATGAGGTAGGACCCAATAAAAGAGCCATTTAGAGCAGGGAGTGAGGTGCTAGAGAGGGCGCTAGGAGGTTTACAGGAAAAGACAGGCTTCAGCAGATGAAAGGGCCTCTCCCTCACGTCTGCTTTATGAGACAGAGGACTTGTTTTGACTGTCTCCTAGCTTTTAATATACATGATAAAGGACGTTCTTAGAAAGGACGGCTTAAAAGCACAGGCCCACCACTGACAAAAAAAGCACACAGCTTCCTCACAATGACGACTGTGTGTGTCTCAGCACTGCTTCTTATGTGAAACTTCCTGGATAAGTACAAAAAAAAGACAGGATGCTCCAGAAACTGTGTGTTTCTACACTGTTACATGAAACAAATGGAAACAATGTGTCTTGGAGTGAAATATTGGAAGTAGGCCTATGCGTCTGTTTGGAAGTGAATGGCTTTGTCTCTTCAGTTGTTTTCTCTCATTGGACACATTTTTATGTGTATTGATTCATCCGCCCAGCAGACACTGAACAAACGCTACAAACGTTTGGCTGAGAGGAGAAGAGGGGGCTGTCTGTTCACAGCAGGACTGCTGTACACTGGCCAACACTGCGTATGAAAGCACTTGAGAACAGACACTCGCATTGCTATTCCAACCCATTCTCTCAATGTCTTTCTGTCAAGGCGTGACAGGTGCACACACCAGTTTACAACGGGGTTGGGATAAAGGAAGTACTGCTGAAGAAAACAGAAGAAAGGAAATGGTGGCTATCAATATTCAATAACAAACAACATGATGAAAGTGCAACCAATTACACCCTCTGACCTGTATCTAAATTCTGTAATAATTCTTACCATCTTCAAGAATGGATCAGCCCGGTAAATCTGGCAACCAAATTATTAACTCTGTTCCAAAAGCTGTCTACTGAGGTACACAACAACATGACAACCTAACAACATAAATGAGTGATTTGAAACTTTACATAGTCAACAATTTCAAGAACGACACAAGTACTGTACACAAGAAACCCACAGCTGACACTATGGGATTAGCATGGCTAATTAGCTTGTTGCTAAACTAATGACAGAAAAGAGTACAGGAAAGAAAATGGTGACACAATAACAAATATTAGGGCTGCTGTTTTAAAGTGTACATTTCTCATGAAAAATTATGCAATCAAATAACAACATAAACTGAAATGTGATCACCTTGCTCTGATGTTGGGAGCTACATCAACAAAACTTTTCTCTCAGAAGCTGCAAATAAATTACACAAACAACCATAATGCCACGTAAAACACTGAATTACATGTGAAATTTTTAAATAAAATAGCAGAAAATGTATTTTCTGGTAAAACACTCCAGTAATCTTTTTTTATTTTATTTACAACTTAAAAAAAATTGAAATTAAAGATCTACTGAAATCCCTAATAAATATTAATAATGGACTGCAGCACTAATGAGAACAATGAACATGTTTAGCACTGTTTGTGCATAATGTTGCTTTCTGACAACATGGTACTCTATTTTATATTTATTTCCTGCCCCAACATGATCAGTCATGGAAGCAAGACTGAAGGAAAAGCATGAGGGCTGCAATTACAGCTGATGGAGATGTGAGAAAGCACCGGGTGAGAAGAAAAAAGGAGTGATATAGAGACAGATGACAGCTTATTGGGGAATGATGAAAGTCAGCAAGTGTCTTACCTGAAATGGTAGTCCGCAAGGCCAGTGATGGAACATGAAAGAGAAGGAGAGAAAAAAAGAGTCATGTTGGAGTACAGAAAAATCAGGCAACCAACTTATTATCTCTGTGCCAAAAGCTAGCGAGCTGCCTTGAGGTCTGTAGCCTACATAAGCAGCATGCTAACAATAATGGTACCATCAAGTTAATTTTTTGTAACACTACACTGGCAGGGATTCAAAAGTACCCCTTACAACAGACACAACTCTCAATGAATTCCAAGAAAGTGTATGTGTATGTATATATATATATATATATATATATATATATATATATATATATATATATTAGTATATATTAGTGGTGGGCATAGATTAATTTTTTTAATCTAGATTAATCTCACTGTAATCTTGGAATTAATCTAGATTAATCTAGATTAAAATGGCTCATTTGAATTATGCTGAAGGCATTCAGAATATGTGTGCTACCCAAATAAAATAATGACTAAAATTAATGTTTAGTCTTTGAGAACAGGTTTCTCAAGCCAGGTGGTGCATTAGACCAGAGGCTCATCTCCTGTTTCCAAAATGCATCACAAACTGCTTATGAAAGCTGTAAACTAATTCCACATTGCACAAGATGCAAACAACCTTACGCCTGTTTCACACATAATACATCTGCAGTGCGTATGCGTTTCGTATTTTTTTACGCACCCATATTAACGGATTCCAATTGCGTTCCAGGAGCGGTGCATCTGCAGCAGTGCAGCGATCGTTTACGTACCGAGTAACGGACTGCAAACGCGTCCTGTGTGAAAGCACAATGAGTATGAGTCCGTGCTGCTTCTGCACCACATACGAAATGCACACGGACTCCATACGAACTGCAGACGGGGAATGTGTGAAACAGGTGTGCATCTTGTCGAGGTTTCCATTGGGAAGCTTCTTTTAAAAAAAAAAAAAAATTTCCCTGAAGCAAACCTGGCGGCATCTTAGCTGCATCCATGTTAGCACGTCACGTTTGATGTGGTAATTTCACAGTAGGCATACACACAGGTTTAAAGACTCGTTCTCGCCCCCTACAGATTTGGCTAGGCATACATCCGCGCTAAAATATCAAGGTTAAAGTCATCATAGCTCGCGTAGTATAGACCCAGCTCCCAACCCAACTTTGAGAATAGATTAACGGCGATATTTTTTTTATCGCCCGATAAGAGTCTCCCGTTAACGCAGCACATTAACGCTGATAACGGCCCACCACTAATATATATATATATATATATATATACTAATATATATATATATATATATATATATATGTATATATTGGTTGCCAGATTTCTTTTCTTTTTTTTTCATTCCTGTGAAGCAGCAATTACTCCAGTATTAAATGACACTTGATCCTTCAGAAGTCATTCTAATGGAACTCAAGAAGCATTATTTTTTTCATTTTCAAGAAACATTTTTTCTGCATATATTTCAGTTTCAATTTCATATTTTACAAGTTATCCTCAGAGTATGAGCAGCCAGTTTGGAGTGTCTAAGATATTATGCTAAATATTCAAAGCTGCTTCCAGACAAGACCTCTCAGGAGTATCAAGACGTATAGAGTAATTTCCCTTCAGATCTAGGTATATGGGATGGTGGATACTTTCTTTTATCCCTGAAGGGATATGTAATGCAACACAGCTGCAACATCAAACAAAGAATGCTATATACATCCGCGCAGTAAGGTTGAACAGTTGACAGTTTATGTCTTCAATATACTGTCCTCATCTGTAAGTCGCTTTGGATAAAAGTGTCTGCTAAATGAATAAATGTAAATGTATTGAGGTTTGCCAAGCTCCATCCTTTTCTCAGCTGCCATCTTTCAACTCTTTGACACTCTCTGAAATATTTACAGCAAGACCAGACACATGTATAATTTCCTCAGCCGGCTCTACCGCAAGCCAAACTCCAGTAACCAGGACAGTCGCCTTTTACTGTCGTGCATATTTAAAAGCCGACTGAGATATACTTGAGCTCCACGCTTGGAATATAAACGAATGGGTTCATGAAAAATTATATTAGTCTCTAAAACAGTAAATGGAGAAGAAAATTAAGAAAATTAGCAAAGAAATGATAAAGGAACAAATCCTGACTAACACTCCCTCGAAAATCTTTGACATTAACCCAGAATGGTATGGATGATCTCCTTTTGAGAGAAAAAGGAATGCTAAACTCATAAACCTATTGATAATACAACTAGGCAGATATATATTTTACTAGATTTTATCCATAGGGAATGTATTATTTCATGATTAAACATCAGGATATAGGGTCGACTCACAGAAAGATCTACTGTATAATATGAACTCTAAAATGTTAATAAAATAAATTTACCTACATAGCTATTTGAGTATTACTCGAAATTAACCAATAGCTCACAAGGCCTTAGTGATGTCATCAGGAAAGGAAAGTCGTTTCAGAGGAGGTTGAGTTAGAGGATTTTAAAGAAAGACTACAAAAGAGACACATTTTGAATCTTTGGAATACCATACAATGGAAAATCAGACCCAAGAAAGGCGAATTAAGAAACTAAATTGAGTGGATTTGAATTTCACATTGACTTAAAAACTGTGGATGAGGAACCCTGCAGATGAGCAATTCTGCATATAAGCATCAAAGCTGACCCTGTATAAAGCACGGGCTGACCTGAAACACAAAGCACATCAATGTGCTAAAAGGGAAGTTAATAATGGACTCAGGTGCTTAGGGCTCTTCTAAGAGAAAGTGTGAGAAATTGGGTAGGTCCAGGGGGGAACATATTGAAAGGCTCCTACTAGTACTTTGCAATGGATCACACATGAGGTCAGCACTCCTTCAGAGGGTTTAAACACACTGTTTTTGTGTGTAAAGGTGTGAGAGAAAGGGGAAAGGGGAGGAGAAACGAGGGCGTTGATGCTCTTCCTCTAATAGGCTGCTGATGCTTGATGCAGAGATAACCTGCACAGGGGCAAGATGCTAGACAAAATATGACTCTTCCCCCAGCCCCCCATCGACATGATACGCATCATGTCTGGTCTGCATGTGCACTCTTTTGTATGTGGCAAAACACAATTAGGACAGCAGACAAAAAGCGTCCTTCAAAGATCTGGGTTTGTTTCATCCAGGCGTCTGAAAAGGGACCAAATGGGACAGTAGATAAAGCTAAATGATCATGTAGTTCTAGAAGAGTACAAAGTCACCTTTACAAGCTCACTAAATGAGACTGATCACAATAAAGTAGAGTTAAGATAGTTTAAATGTTTTTTTTTTCCTCCCAGACTCTTTCGCCTGAACAAATAAGCGGGGAAAAAACGATCTTGGAAATCACTCAAATCTCTTGTTCTAGTTTCTACTGGCTTATCAATCAAAGTTGCAAGATCTGGGGTCATCTCATAAAAACACTCACTGCAAAAAACAGAATCAACTTTCGTTCCCCAGTGAAAAACAAGGGGCTGCCAGTCACGATCCTCCAAGGAAAGGCGGCTTTAAGGTGGCGATTTAAAACTGGGGACTGAGCCTGAGCCATCAGGGAAATTGCAGTGCAGGGCAGCTCACTTTGAATGCACTAAAAGTAATCAAGTTGCACAGCAATCTTCATTACAAGGAGAGCACTCTACTTTATTAAGATTCAGAGGAGGGGATGTGCCTGCACTGTGCACAAAGGAGGAATTTATTGATTGCACTTAATGCAATAAGTATCCAGGTTCCAATGCAACTTCTTTGTCTGTCCCTTGCCCATTTAGGTTAGTCAAAAGAATAATGGGCCATATACCCTGGCAGGGATGGATCTCAGACTCTGTACTGCATTACGTACCATACAGCTGTAGTCTTAATGGAAGATGAGTCCACAGAAGAAAAGTGCATTTTCTGCAGCACTGCTCTGCAGCATGGGACTTGTAAAGAATTTTACAATTAAAGGGCAAGATTTAGCTAAGTGGGTCCATTAATGATTCTTTCACAAAAATCTTAAAAGTTGTTCATTTACCAGACTTTTTACAGTCTTTTTAGAAGCAGAAAAATGCAATACAATAACTGACTATACAAGAAACAAAGTTGTGGTCACATTAGTGAAATCTAGGGCGAAATTTGGCCAGAAAACATGTAGTGATGCATTAGGCACGGCTCACTTTCAGAGTTAGCTGCTTTCTGTTGGTCAACAGCAAATCAAAACACTTGATCATGAGGATTCCTACTGAAATGACTATAGCACCTACGAAATTTTGCAGTGCAATACTAAATGTCACTAATTACTAACAATATTTAAAAAAAAGCATAATTCTTTAATGAATATTTATCAAATACTACAAAAACAAAACACAATATATCTGATTCACTAAAAAGAAGCAGTTTGTTAAGGCTGATTTATACTTCTGCATCGTAGCTACGCCATAGTCTATATGTAGTATGGCGTAGCCTGATGTGCACTTCTCCAAAAATCTAACAGTATGTCAATTCTACGCGGACTGCAAGCACTGTGATTGGTCTGCAAGAACCCCTCCTTCCATATGTTTATGTGCACTTTAATATATTTTAATGTTACACGTACTTATATATAATAAAACAAAGCAAAGAACAAGTATCTTATCATTTATTATACTACAGTACACAGCATTATACATCACTAGTTGTCCGCGACAAACAGTGTTGATCTGCCGTGATAAAAGTCCTTGTGGAGACAGAAAAGAATGCCATCTTCTCCTGTTCCGTTGTTGTCTCCATTTGTAGGTATTATATAATAATTTAATGATTTGATATTTATTTGCCAATCCTCTAGGCACACCTTGGCAATATAATCGCCATTGGCTAGTAAGATTTTTAGTTTACTCGCCAGACTGATATACTATTTTACACACACAAACACACACACACACACACACATATGATTCCAATCAGCTTATCTTTGTAAAATGGCACAGCTTCTTAAATCTTAGCTTTTTAATCAGTCAGTCAAGCATTATATTATGGTATTAAGCACTATGTAATGATAGAACTTTAGTGATTAGAACTAAAACTTAATAACCATGTATGAATGCATATTTGTCACTTAAGACTGGTGGTGATGCTTAAGATATTTTTGGTCATTGAGGGTTTCTGTAAAAAAAAAAATAGTAATAGATCATATTAATTATTATTAAAAGATAATACTACTACTAATTCTACTACCATACTAATATACAGTTCACTATGGATTGATAAGCTGCTGGGTTCATGAATATTAATCACGTTGTCTGCGTTCGGTCGAACTGATTTGCTGAAATCAAAACAGGGATGGTAATAGATGAGCGACAGCCAATGAAATTGCCATTTCGCAATTAGCTCCGCCCACTACTGGAGAAACCGGCATATTTTCTGCTTGTTCGAAAAAGTTGTACAATTCTAAATGAACTCCATTATTTTGACAGGAAAATACAACAAATAATATAGTTTACATATAGCATGTCGATTCAGCGTGGTAAGTCTTTCGCTCTCTCTCTTTGCATGTGTCAGAAACAGTGCTTTCAGTAAAACGACGGAGAGTCGTGTGCCTTCACACAGAGTTTACAGTTCGGCAAATACAGGTGCGCTGTGCGTCCATTGAGATGAACTGAAAAGTACAGATCGCTTGATGGAGAGAGAACTCTGAAGCACTCAGTCAGTGTTTAGCGAGTGAAAATGTGCTAACCTTATAATAGCCTTGAACACACACATTGGCGAGTAAAATCTAAGAATTTATTAGCCAATGGCTAACAATAGACATAATTTAGTCGCCCAGAGTAAAATTTTGTAGCATATGCGAGTGATTTACTCGCAATGTAGAGGGCTGTTTGCTGCCGTCGTGGCTATAATGTTTCTCCAATGAGCCACTTCTTCTTCGGCTTTTGTCGCAGTACTGCAGGTTACACCAGCAACATGCACAGTGTCTACGGACAATGACGCAGAAGTATAAATGAACACAGCTTATTCTACACTGGTCATGCTATTTCTTTTACACTATAGATTGAACAGCTGTATTGCGGCACTGCTGAGTAAGTAGTACAAGAATCTTTGCAAGGTACTTTAATATGGCATTCTCTTCAAATTGGCGAAAAAAAAGGTTCATGCAAGAACCAAACGGTTTTTTTTTTGTTATTCAAAAAAAGCACCGTTCTGCTCTAGCAGACTGTGCAGGTCTGTGTGAAGTGAAGATAAAACATGTTGATGCACAGCATCCTGATGAAATGGAGCAGTATCAAGTGACTCGTCAATAATGGTATCAATGGCAGGCCTGCAGTAAGGAAGCTGATCACATAACCAGATAACCAGATAATTACTGTCCTAACAATTATAACAAATATGAAGTTGAATGATCCATTTGTATTTGCTATAATAATCCATTCTATGCAACATTCTGAGACGGGATCAAAACATAGCATTAGTCACGATATATAACGCTCAAAAAGGAATGATGTATGGGGCTTAGCGTAAATTAATTTACAGGAACCCCATGAGGATTTTCAAATGTGAAATACACATTAATGCCCTTTGCGTGTTTCATATCCTAATCTACCATTTCCAAACAGCAGCTGCTGTACCTCTCTTGAGGACAGAGCAATGAAAATAAATAAATGGTCTAAGACTGCCCTGCTGCTGTGATCCATCAAAAGGAGCCATGTGTTCCAGTTCACTCCAGCTGTTCCGACCTCAGCCTAACACCTCTGGTGCCCGTTTTACACCCCTATCAGAGTCACCTTTAGCCCTGTCCGGTCAACTTCTTCAGACACACTTACCATATTACACATATGATTTTGAACCAAAATTAACCACTAAGTGTCAGAGATGTTAGTTATTTATCTTAAAAATACTATAAAAATGCCTGCAAAAAGTACTATGGTACTGTTCCTTAAAATACACCATGGTACTGGGTAGTCTCAGCCACAGACACCCCCCACCCCCCCCACGGACCATTGGCTAATGTTGTGTTTACAACTGTGATGACGAACGCTTATCATGATCAACTAAGCGCTGGATTTTCAAAAGTATGTGAAATATTTAAAGTTTGCGGCATAGAAATCTTTAAAATATGCCAGGAGAGTTTTACATACCGGCCTGTTATTGTGGTGACATTTCCACGAACGTGAATGATGAACTCGAAACATGATGATGAACAAAACGAACTGTGATTGGTTTTTTAACATGTCAGTCAATGGGCGGGCCTTGGCCAATGAAAGCTGCCATGAATTCCAGACCTTCAGTCTGAAGGTCTACGCAAGACTAGGTACTGGGTGAATTCCATACCCATAAACTTTCAAAGAAAATGTCCAAAACGAACAAAATAAAACATAACAATACTAAGGTATTTTTTATGAAAGAAAGATGTGAAGAGAGTCTTTTATTCTCAACTCAAAAGATAATTACTGGCAAACCGGCTAAGTTGTAAGATGAAAAACATGTACTTGCAGGATTTTATTGTGCAACATCTCATGTTGGAAAAGTATAACCTTAAATTTACTGTGGCTCATGAGAGCTCTGAAAAACAAAAAAAATATATCAAAAGTATTTTTTTTTTAATTGTAGCCAAAGGCAGCCTCCTTTCACAGTAATGGTTTAGCGGGTTTAAACCAAAGTGAATCAAATGATTAATGTTGTGCTTCTGAGTCTCTAAACTCAGGAAGCCCTAAATCAAAACCATATTTTGCTTTTAACAGCTGAACTAATGAAATTATAACAACAGCAGACCCACAAGTCTTCCTTTTTTTGTTGGAAGGGGAAAAAAACACTTCCTGCTCCCTTATAAACTAACAGTTTACTACAATGAGAAAGTTTTTTATTTCTAATGTAAGAAACTTTATTACATTTTAAAGCAACTTGTTCTACACTATATTAATATGTAATTTATTCTTGCGATGAAGACGTTACTACACTTTCAGTGACACATGATCCTTCAGAAATCATTTTGATTGGCTGCTTAATAAACATTTTGTTATTACTGTGAAAACAGTTGAGCTATAAATATAATTCTACTGTAGTGAAAATATAACATTACAATTTTTCAACATAATAAATATCTTGATCAATTAATTTCATCTTGCTGAATAAAAGTCTGAGGTTGCAACCGACTGTATGATTTCATTGAGGGAGCAGGGTTATGTTTGCATGGCTGACGGGCAATTCATCTGTGTTTTCATAAATCATGAGTGAGTCATTTGAATCTGTCACAGTCTAAACACTCGTCCACATCAGCGCTTTATCTCTACCTCTTTGAATGAGCCTCGAGCCGCCCTGAGGAATGGACATTCCACTCCTCTTACTCTCACATCGGTTCATAAAATTTCCATTCATCTGTCACCGGAATATCGACATCGACTGGGAAAAAAACAGATGAGAATCTGATGTTTGTAAAGACCTGTAATCCTCCTTTGGATAGCTGTTATTTATTAAAGTAATCTCTCAAGATCAGCAATGACTTCCAGGAACACCTTTGAGTCCAATATCATTTCTGAAATGGATCAAATCAGGTGGGTCTCCGGTTACATGACATCTGCAGAGACTGTATATAAGTCAAAATGATTTTTGCGAAATTGAAAGATTAACTGTTAATTGAACCAGTGATTTAATTGAAATTGAAAAAAATAAAATAATAATTATCAACAGTATAAATGTAGCATTTATGTCAGCATATCTAAGAGTAGACAGTCTAGCCAGATCAATATATTATAGCTTTTACTGTGGCCTTTTGATATGGGAGACAGTTTCCTGAAGCAATTGCTTTATTCTTGGATAGGAACAAGAAAGTGATATGTTCAAAGTCACAAGTTGCTGAGTCTGTCTGTTTGTTATCAAGTTCTTATAACCATATGCTTGTAAGTGTAAGATTTGATAGCCTGGGGACATACTGTATTACAAAAACATCATAAATCAAGAATCTTAGCAGTTTAGTAACCATGGTGATTTCAGGAAACTTGAATTTGTCATATCTTAGAAGGTAATACAGCCCTTGAACTATCTGAGATGAAAATGAACTAAATCTCAGCTGCAATCTTATGTATCATTTGTCATATTTACAATAAAGAATGTTACGTTGATGTAAAGCACCACAATGGCACAATCCAAATAATGTTGCGGTTGGTCCAGTGTTCATGTGCTTTATTTCTGAGTCACATCTACAAAACACCAGGTTCCAACGCTTGCCTCATTTCCTGTCACAAGTCGAAAGAACAAAAGCAAAGAATAGCAGGTTGTACTGAAAACATGTGAAACGCTGAAAGATGTATTGTTTTTATTATTCAAAAATACCTAGGTATTTCCTATACTCTTATTCCTTACTTTTGCACAACTGCACACTGGGTGTCTGAATGAGAATTCACACACAACCTGCCACCCCTTACGTCAAATGTGCCCTTTGACCCCAGTCACGAGAACAGAGGCCTGTAATCTCCTTATGTCTCTAATGAGTCCCATATTGCCATACTCGTTCAGTCAAACAAACCTCCCAGTGCACAGGAAACAAGTGCAAAGTGTAAGGAAAAGAAGCAGAGGGACAAAGAAGGGGGCTCTAACTTAAGGAGGGGACTAATCTAAAACTTTAAAATAAATAATTCAAATATTTACTTAAAATAAAATAAATGTAATCTAAAATATAATATTGTTTTTTAATATAATTTAAAAAATTCAGCTAATTACCAAGCCCATATTTCTCATTTTTAATTAGCTTAACTTCATGTACTAAAATAACTAAAACTTAATTAAAAATGCAAATACAAAAAACAGACATATAAAAAAAAATCTAAATTAAAATTAATATGGAAAGTTTGAACAAAAAAGCAATCCAAAATATTTGTAAAAAGTATAATAGTATTTCAATAATACGAAAATAAAACTGGTTTGAAGTCTCATAAAAAACGTAATGTAACAAACAGTAATATCTACTTTTTACACACCTAAGCCCCAAAAAAGTATGTAATAATATATTATATATATATATATATATATATATATATATATATATATATATATATATATATATATATTATTATTATTATTATTATTATTATTACAAATATCTAATTAAATATCGAATTGTTATTATACAGTAATTTAAATACAGTAATAACATTTTACTGTACTGTAACTTTAAAAATAGTCTTAATGAAAATCACTCTCTTTTGACACATTCAGCACAACATATAACCATGGTTATTTCTAAATAAAACTCCAGACAATAAAGACACACATGGCACACATGCTTTCACACCCTTACAGTATAGCCTCTGTTTCTGCCCAGCCATTCAGAAAGTCAGCCGCAGGTCACATGACCAACAAATATGGGTCACTCCAGGACAACAGCGTTCTGAGATTGCACTAACATTTTCAATTATTCAGCAAACAAACAATGGGATGACATAATGCAAAAATAAAACCCAGACAGACACTTAGTCTGCTATCCAGTGGCAAAACAAAGGAAGTGGTGCTGTAAAAGACACCATTGTTCACCAGCTCACTTCTTTTTTTCCTGATGTATTGATATTCTTTGATGATATAGACCACCCAGCACAAAGAAACAAAGAAACATTAGTCCAAATGAATGCAGCACTAAAATGCAGCAAAATAACATTGAGACTAATTAAAATTTACTGTTAAATTACTGTTAAATTACTGTTAAATTACAGTAAATGTTTCTACTTGCAATCCAAAACAATGTGGTGCTAATGTTGGTATTTAAAGAGTGAATCTGACTCACAACTATTCCAGATACTAAAAAAGTGGTGAACTTTTTAAAAAAAGAAAAAACATTTTTTTGATTGTATCACAAATCTTCTACTGAATCTAGAATGTGCTGTTTTGAATAAAACATAGATGTTTTTATCACTTCGGTTAACGCTTTTACACAAGTCAGTGTCTATGGTATCTGCAGCAACTGTTACTTTTTCATTTGTGGCACTTAAAAAAAAACTAATTCCTCCATGGAAAGAACTGGCAAGCACTGCAACATGCAAAGTTTACACTGGCATAACAGAGACAAAAAAGGGAAACGTGAAAGAACTTGCAGCAGCAACCTCAACAAGGGGCTTTGTGCAATACCTGTTGAAACATCTCACAGATGGTTTAGGCAAATCTCCGAAGAAAAGCAGAAGCCTGTCAAAATGCTCTCGCACGGGTCAAGGCCTCGGCCTAATTGATTTCCTGTGGAAACTATACATGCAGGAATATACCATCAATCATGCCAACCTTAGTTCACATGGTGACAGAGTGCCCTGGATTTCAGTCAGTGTTATTTTAAAATCATCAAGATACTATTACACTTCATATTAATATTTTGCATTAATTTTAGTTACACTTTTTTTTTTAATTTTGTTGTGTTTCATCATTTTACAATATAGTACTTACACATTTTTATTTCAATAAAAAATTGTTGTTACTTTAGTACATCAACATAAACTGCATTATAAAATGACAGATTTTTTCCTTGCAACTGGCTAAAATAAAAACAAACAATTTAACATTTATTTCATTTCAACTAATTAAAAAATATTATGTTGTTCAAGTTAACTATAAGAAATAGAATAACTTCACTGCAAAAATAATAAAATAATATTAAATAATGATCATAATAAAATCAATATTTTAATGAACTGTTTTTGTCTTATTTTCCAGTAATTTTAAAAGATATTTTACTTGAGAAGCAAAACTGCAAAGCTTCTTAAGACTGAAAAGTCATGTTATTTTATGCATAAATATTATTAAAATAATTAGAATTGGAATAAACTGAAATCTTGGATTTTTATTTTTTATTTACACTATTTTTTAAGTGTATCCTTGCCTCAAGTGAGGACAAATCTGTGTTATTCATAAAAGGTAAAGTCAAAGCTTCCTGAATATGTCCTCCCAGTTCTATTAGTTTTATTAAGGCAAGATCAATGGGAGGCAGTCTGCTCAAATAAATCAGTTTAATAATGCCAGACTGGAGCCAGTTATGGCCTGAGCGAGCATACATTTCAGCACTAATTATTCAGGATAGAAAATGTTGAAGTGAATCAGATGATCCATGAATACTAAAGTATTTGGCACTGGGAAAATTCTACCCTATCTCAGTCATATAGTGAGTCAAAAAAGTAACAACCCCCCTATTGTTATGTGTTTATGGGTTTAAATGTATAATATGATTCATCTTATATATGAGAGCAAAAGAGAGAGCGAGAAATTCTGTTCTACGTTGGCACATCCTCCACTTTGATTTAGGAGAAGAAAAGAAATTTGTACTTGGAAGTAAAAAGGTCTGCACTTTCACAACTTAAAGAGAACGAATGAATCTTCTCACACAAAAACACACTAGATTTTCCCTTTCAAGAGAAAAGTGAGGGAAATACCAGCGGGACAGGGGAGTACAGGGAGGCCGAGTAATGAGAAAGGAGTTCATTGTTCTGAAGAAGTGACTGTAGAGTCAATCTGACACAGGTATTCAGCAAATAAGGACGGCATTGTACTGGCTAACATGGAAAAACTCCAACATCCAAACACCTGTTAGAGCCGACCAACTGTTAGGATTTAAAATGATTTTAAAACTAGACGACATTTTTGCAATTTTGCAATGCATTTTTAAGACACAACAAACATAGTGATCATGTTTTATTTACCATTCCAGAGAGATGTTAGTGTGAAAGCAGAAAAGAGGAGGATCTGATAACTTTGTTCACATTGACCCGTGTCAAGCTATGTATCCCACAATCCAATGGGAAGTATCAGCTTTCTGCACATCTGCAGAAAGTCCATCGTAAAGAAAGTAAGTGGAGGTAAACACTCTCCCTTTCTCTGTTTTCTTTTTTTCTTTTTTGATAGTCAGACACCACAACTATGAAAAGGTGTAAGGACTCCCAACGGGGCCATTCGCATTACTTCCAGCCCCCACCCAACATTTGCCCAGCGTTTCCATTTCAAGCCCTTTCTGCGCTCGCCTCCTCCCAGGGCCGGCCAGGAGAGATACAGTTGCATTCATCCATTGTGTGGCAGCGTGGTGTATGCAGGCTTGCTATTCTCTCTCGACTGCGATTGACCGCTGTGATCCAATTACAGGCAGGAAGATGAAGTCGTCCCCCTTTTCCAGCCCTGATGGCTGAATCTGATCTCAACAGCAAGGCCCAGAGGCTTCTGGCCTTTCCCTGTCAAAGTTCACCAGCAACCGAGACGATCAAGACTGCATGAGGAAGGGGAAGGTACAATAACTTAAGGATACACTCATATTTTGATACTGGCTGGCAGCGCTAAGCCATTACTATTATGATTAATAAATGACTAAATAAATTAAAAAAATAATAATGATTATTATTAATTACTAACTATGATTATTATGATTATTATTGTGATAAAAATAAATAATTACAAATCTGATATACATCTGATATTCCACACTGTATATATTAATTCTGCACTGACAGAATAAACAATAAATAATTGGGGACCTTCTTTGTTATCCACTAAACTTTCCGAAGTAAAAGCTCAAACTACTGTTGTGATTCATGTCATTACTAGTAAGAAGTTAACATTTTAAGAGGACTTTAAGTTAATAGCTTATTCCAACAGCTCTGGGTTGTTTTTTTTACAGGGAGAGGAAAGGGTCAGACGGACCACACAGTAAGGAACGGTGGTGGGTCTAAAAACCTCCATGGCCGTCACAGCTTATAAGAGCAGTCGTCGCTCACCTCATTGTTCTGCAGACAGCTTTGTGAATCTGAAGGGATGTTAGCAGGGAAGGCTAAGTTCATATCCATGGAGACAGAGCTGTCATTTCTCTAAGATGCTTATAACATCCTGTTACAGAATAAAATATTGTTTGACATCTGCTTCTATCAAAGATTAATGTAGTGTAAAAAAAAAAATCTAAAGGTACAATTACCTGGGTGCAATTCTGAATTATGATACTGTCTTTCTGGAAGACTGAGAGCCTTATCTTATATAGATAAATCAGTCTTCCTTGATGTCCTAATCCCATTTTGTGGCTGCAGCAAATTGCTGTCACACCTTTATCCATCACACATCATCTCAAATATGTCCAAAATGCTATTCAGGACATCCCGGTTGGCCATTTTCACTGCCTACCTTCAAACGGTGCCAAAAAAACTTTGTGTTCAGATGTATAGAACCACATTTTCTCTTTTAAAAACAGATCTAACACAAAGTCTAACAAGAAAAGACAAAGTTCAACTCTTTTCAACACCTTACATCTTAAATTACAGCTAATAGCTAATTTAATGTGTGCTTGTCTTTGCTAATGAGGCTTTATTATTGCAGTGAGGTAGCCATTCTGTTCCCATACTCAAACAGCAATAAAGCGAAGGAAATCATGATTCCACCCTGGATGTATAAGCACCAAGTCTGGGGTTTGTTTTCAGTGTTTGGAAATGGTAGACAGAGAAGCATAATGATAGCATAAATCATGTTTTGGAACAGAATACTTCAATTAAAAAATCTTGACTTAGCTATTTACCTCTATTTTTGAAGAGAACAAGGGACAATGTTATTTTGTAGTAGTCAATATTATGTCAAACGTGCTGTTGATTGAACTTTGCTTGTAATGAACCTGAAAAATTAAGGTGCAAAAGAGTGTACTGTGAGAGTTATTCATGTACTGGGAATATCTTCACCATTTAAGAGATTAAAACCATAGCGGCAGCTGTAAAATCATTTGTGGGAATGAAGATGAGAGCAGCCCACTTAGCCCCAACAGCCCATCAGTCCACCACATTGTAATGACATCAGCCGGCAGGGTCACATCCTCCCAGAGCTCTGAGACAGAAGAGAAGAGAAGAGAAGAGAAGAGAAGAGAAGAGAAGAGAAGAGAAGAGAAGAGAAGAGAAGAGAAGAGAAGAGAAGAGAAGAGAAGAGAAGAGAAGAGAAGAGAAGGACAACACACAAGGCTTCTCTCAAAGAATCTAAGTAAGAATTCAAAAACAAAGTGGGAACAAAAGGAGAAGGGGGACAAATCTGTAACATTCCACATCCTGTCTTCTCTTATCTGGCCGGGGGCCACGCCGTTTGAAGATATGCTCGAGTTCAGATATGAGGAGTCGAGAGACCCAGGAGAAAGACAGAGCATTCTGTGAACATGAGCAAAGCTTTTCTCCGGCTATTTATTATGCTGCAATATCTCCCTCCAGACTAAGCCACTGGAAAGAAGTTTCTTTGCAACTCAAGGCATCTGCCAGAACCGCTGCAGGCGTTTTATTGTTTCCTGACACCTTAAACAGGCTTTTAAAGGAATATTCCTGGTTTAGTAAAAGTTAAGCTCAATTGACCCTATTTGTGTCAATGACAATTACCATAAAAATGTCCACTTTTCCCTACCTTTCTCTACCAAAGTCTGGGTTATAATGAAAGTTAATGAAGACAAGTTGTAAGCATTAAAATACCCACTGTTTCAATAGTATAGCCACAAGCCTTAAACAACATGTGTAGTACCATGATTTTAGTGCTCATAACAATGGAGCACCATGAAAGGATCATTTAATCAGCCTTATAGCTTAAATAATACACACATTTTAATGAAATAATTAAAATAATTGCTTTTATATAAATATAAGTTTTATGTTTCTGTTTTTAAATGCTCTAAAATTGGTCCCATTCACTTAAAACGACTCAACGTAACCTTAGGGGTGTGTGATATAACGATTTTTGATTGCGGACGATATAAAAAGTCTCCACGATCTCTTTTGAAGAAATATCGTAGTATCGTGCTACAGCACACATTCTATCAGCTACAGTTCTGGCGCCTCTGTCATATACTCTACAACGCCACACGCATTCACAGCAGTGTTAACTCAGCGCTAGAGTTACTCTCTTGTTATCTGCATGTGCTTTTAAATATTTCATTCGCACGCTGGTCTGACCTGTGTTTTTTCTTAGCGCCACATAAACCCGAATCATGGTATACAAATAAAACACTATGACAGAATTGACAGACAGCTGACAGAATTTTTATTTCTAGGTGAACTATTTATGTTAACAAAACAACAAAACACAGAGAAAAATCACTCACTGCTCTTGACTTAAGAAATTTAATACAGTTACTTTAGAAATCAGTTATTTTAATATTTCTTCAATACATTTCTTGAATGCTCCTGCTAAATACACCTATTGTACCTGAAAATAAAGCACTGTTTGTTTTATTTGTATATTATGTGTAGTTGTATGTATGTGTATCTTTCTCATTCTTTTATCTTTGTTATTAAAAAATAAGAACAAAGATTTTTTATCTTTGGCCTAAAAATCTAGCATTCTTAGTTTTTTTTACCTTGAAGGGCTTTGTCTTTATAATAGGGAAATAGTTTGGCTGTAATGCTCAGAAAACTTGCAAAATAGTAAAACCAACATTATAAAGAATTGTGATAAAATCATTAATTGTGATATTTCAAAAAAAAAAAATTGATATATTTTTTCCATTTCGTCCACTGCTACGTAACCTTGATTTTTACTCCTTTTAAAAAATAAAAAGGAAGATTTTAAGTAATTTTTTGTAGTAATTCAGTATGAATGGGCAAATTTGGGTTAAATATGCAAAAAAAGAGTGTAGCAATATATGAGCCACAACACAGAAGTCACTTTCAAACCAAACCAAGTTTCTGTTGGTCAATGTGACAAATCCACGCAACCATCTTGAACGAGTCATGTTGATTCCCGTTGAAAAGATTGGGTTTCACTCAGTGAAAATTTGCTGCACCTTTATGGCCTTAAAATGATTTAACTTGAATGAAACCTGGATTATTCCTTTAAGGATATATCATAATCTGAGACTTTTCATGATTGAAGTGGTCAATTTAGAGTAACAAGGTACAATTATTACCAACGAACCACATAATTCACTTCTGGACATGAAAAAGAAATGTTCGCGACAGGGTAGAAAAGACTGTTGATGGTTGACTGAAATGAAAACCAGCTGTTTTTATTACTACAGTCCACATAAGGTAGTAATTGAATCTTTTTTTTTTTTTTTTTACTAATGATGTGACAGGTGCACCAAGCTTTTTGTCATTCGTTGGAAATGCAAAATCTCCTGACATGCCTTATCAATTATAGAGACCATATGTTGGAGAAGTCTGCTTTCCATTACTTCCAGTTAACCACCAGCCTGTTGCATTATGAACTTGGACTTGTACCAGCTCTGGTTGGATCTAGTGATTGACACCAGATGTAGAACCAGCCGGCTTCCTTTTTTCCTTTATTCTGACTGCAAGGGGTGAGCCGAGGTCTTCCTCAGACCAGCTCCACGAAAGCTCTGTTTCCTGGATCGGTTGCGGATAAGAGCTGTCAAAAGTAGCATATTTGGCAACAGAGGTTAACAGTGCCTAGCGGGGTCTGTTGCATTGACATTTTCCAGGGTTACCAGGCAACTGGTGGGAAGGGCGGCTACCGCAGCATGCGCCGAGTGTGTGTACGTGGTTTAGGTAGCTAATTTGGACTCCAATCAGTTAGTATTTCCTGCCACATGGAGGCTAACAGTGGATTGTGGTGGGAACAGAGCCCAGAAGCTGAGCTAACGGGTAGACATTTCATTAACAGCACAGTTGCCGATGTTGAGAAGACCCTGGGTGACCATAATGAGTAATGAATAGCAGTAGTGGGGAAATGAGTGAGTTATCAAGGTCAACTGGAGTGGTTCAGCTCCAAGCGCAAAAGGTAGACTGCCTCTAGTTAGGGATAGCCAGGTCTCAATACTCATGCCACGTGTTGGTTTAAAGGTGCATTTTTGGTCATCTTAAAAAACTAAATCTATAGAGGTCTTGATGGTTATACAGCCACGTATTGGTGTGGATATAAAAGCAATATTTCTCTGTTGAAATTGCCAATATTTAAATACTACATACAATTTCCACGTAGTTTTTGACTGCGGTGGGACAGAAAAACAAATAGTGCATGACTGCGGTGTGATGGGAAAAAAATAGTGCAGAAACTTCTGGCATCAAGCACAAGTGGTATACGTTAACCTACAGCCCTATGAAATCTGTTTTACTTTTCTCAAATCCCATTTTATTTTTTTCCAAATCCCTTTTTTTCTAGATTCCGTTTTTTTTTCTACTTTGTATTGGTTCAATTAAATTTTATACATAAAAAAGCATGTGTAATTGATTAAAACTCATACAATTGAACATCAAGTTATTAAATTTTAACAAAAATAACATGTTTAGGGCCCTGTGAAATGTTTTTTCACACATTCTGTTTCATTGTTGCCAAATTTTGTGTTTAAGCTGTCTTATTATTTGAATGCATAAAAACAGCTTAATTTATTAAAATGTATTTTTTACAATAGCCTTACGAATTAGTTTTTCTCAGAAATTCTGTGTTATTTCAATTTTTCTGGTTATCAAATGAAGGCATAAAACATTAATTTAATTTATATTTTAATGAAATGAAAACAAACAAAAGAATACTATTACTACATGGAAGAAATGTGTGATTATTTCTTTAAAAAATAACGTTTTTACAGAGTTAAAATAATGTAATTAAAAATTAATTAAAACAGATACATGTAGGAACAGGCAGGATTCATTTTTAAATAGTATTTCTGTGGCTTAAAAATCCAGGTACTACTCAATATCGCGATTTGATTAAAGTGAAATGACCTTCTTTTGATTCATTCATCATACATTTCGCGTTATACAGCAAATTCTCATTTTATGACTGGAATCGGCTATTCCACCTGTGTTTTCTGCATTGCGGAAATAATAGGGCCCTAGTTAATCCTACTACTAATTGCAACTATGGCTACCTTTCCAACAAACGTGTTAGGATTACTGTGTACATGTTATATCATATTATAATAATCATTATGGCCCCATTTTTAAATTGATCGTACACCAAATTTTCACCTATGCTTGGCCTAAAGCATCTAAAAATAGGTGGATTACCATGATTAAGTGTGCAATATTTACCTAGTCGGCCACCATGTGGACCATCATTACATCAGTTAGCATGTTAACTTTTTATCAGACCTACAATACTAAAATTTAAGTATAAATAACAAAAAAATATTAGAGCGAAAACTAAATAAAACGTAGATTAAAAAATCTAAATCTTGTTGGAGTTTGCCTGTGTGGTTTTAATTATGTGAGAATACAACATTATACACAGTATATATTAGTCAATCTATTATTGATTTCTTTCAGCGTTAAACATTTCTGAAGTGGGAAAAAATACTTACTGAACCTTTAACACCTCGCAAATGAGAAGCCTGCTGATAAGAGATCAGTTTTGAAAGGGCCACTTAGCATGGTTTATTTAACAGGGCTCTCAGGGGAGAAGCCGGCTGAACTCAGCAGGAGAAAGGAATCTGTGGCCTTCAGAGCAAGCATATGGTCATTGTCTGTACTTGACAGACAGGGGGAACAAAATGCTTTAAATTAGGCAAATCGGCATAGAGGAAACAGAGCCTTGAAAGTATTCCATACACACAGACTTCATTATTAAAGAAAAAGCATGACACAGAAAAATCTTCACATTATAAATAAAATATCTCTATAGAGTGATAGTTGTACTTTGTTCTATATGTACTTTACTGTACTTGCACGAGTGAAGAACTTGTTCTAGTCATGTAGAAAAACAAGGCATCTTATCTATAAGACTACAGTTGATTATGCTTTTTATGGTTTGATTACACAATTTCTTCTTAGTGTCCTATAGCTTAACACCTTAATACACTGAATTAGATGCTTGGCTGCTGTAGATACAGTACACTGCATGTAGCCTACCATCAAATTCATTATTGCGAGTGTGCATTGTCTTTTGTCCAGTGACAGCACATTTTATTTACTCTATCCCTCCCTTCCCTGCAAACAATATGTCTTGATGACTTTTTCACCTGGCATTTTCCTAATCAAAGTTCATCTGCATGTATTCGAATGGTGACTAACCCAGCGTGTAAACACTGACTCACTAACCTCTAACGTCTGACCTCAATCACACTCTCTTATCAAGAGTAGTCTGCTTTTAAACACTGTACTTGGCAAACAAAGCATCCCTCACGAGTCTGAAAGCAAATCACATTTCCTTAAGATTTTGATTTGCGGCAAATAAACGTAATATTATTAAGCCTATCATTTATATTTATTTAAATAGATCATAAATTAAGTGAATAAATATTTTTTAACAATTAGGCTGCAATATAGTAAAAAACGTCTCAGGTTACAAATGTAACCATGGTTCCCTGAGAGGGAACGAGACACTGCGTCCTCTGAGGGGACACTATGGGGAACACCTCGTCGTGACCCGTGTCTGAAGCATACTTTGAAAAACGCCAACGTGTTGGCCGGCGACAGCCTCTGAAGTCACTACCAGCGCGACTATAAATACGCGCCCGTAGGACCCGTCACTTATCTTCTTCGTGAAGCTTGCACCCGAAGCATGGCAGGGAGCTAGAGGACGCAGTGTCTCGTTCCCTCTCAGGGATCCATGGTTACATTCTTAACCTTAGACGTTCCCTTTCAAGGGAACTTCGAACTGCGTCCTCTGAGGGGACACTATGGGGAACAGTATACCCACGCCGCCATGCTGAGGGGAGTGCAGACCAGAATCATGGCAAACACTAAGTACCAACTCTACCGCTTTTCTCTTCACCGGGAGTCGCCCCTGGGACGGTCTGACGGCTGCCTTATGACATTATCCCTTACGGCCAAAGGCCTAAGCTACATACCCAACTTATCCTGTAGGGCCCTGGCCGGGGGTAGAGCTAAAGGCTTGGAATCACAGAGATTCCTTTAAAGGGATATGGCTAAGAGCCTGGCACTTTCCTCTACCAAGTCTTTGCCTGTCACACAGGGGCTACTGCTAGCTTTCGCAAAACTTGCCGAAAGGGCTGTCCCCACAGCACTCTAGTAGCGGCGCCCTGTTCTAGATAGGTATCCGAGGATACCTAGGTGGAGTGGTGCCCAAGATGAACGAGGCTTAAACCAACTCAAGAAAAGGGCACGAAGCAGCAGTGCGAAGCCCTTACCATCTAGGGTTTTTAGAAAGAACGCAGAGACTAGCGTGCGAACTTACCACAATGTGGATTTCAGAAAGTGTGCAAAGACTTCACATGCACACTTACCATAACATGGATTTACAAATACTGTTCTAAGGAGGGGCTCTCGTGGAACTCTGTCAGAGCAGCTCGTAGAAGAATGGCCCGGGAGCAGAGCAATTGGAGGCCTCAGCCCCTGCCTCAGCAGGATGCCTGCTCTCACAGAGCGTCTCAAACAGTATGTGGTACTGGAGCGCTCTGAAGAACCGGGAATCAGTCTCCCAAGAGAGGAAGACTCCGAGCTCCGAGCAGCATGCTCATAGGTGACCCTTTCAGATAAGGGGAGCGCTGCTGAACTACCTGAGAATTGCCCACACAGCCCCATAAGGGGGCTTGGGGTGTACAATAAGTACACACCGGTTGGATGAAGCCCAAGGAACACCGGGGCGAATCATCCCAAGAAAGGGAACGAAGCGGAGCGCGTAACCCTTACCATACAGGATTTTAGAAAGTGCGCAGAGTCTTGCGTGCACACTTACCACTTTACGTGGATTTCAGACAGTGTGCAAAGCGTTAACGTGTACACTGACCACCATGTGGATTTGAGAAAGTACACAGGCTTAGCGTGTGTACTGAAAGGTTACCTGACAACCACAGTATGTGGGAGCTCACATTCAGAGAGGCCTGTGAAGCCTGCTACCTGATAACCACAATATGTGGGAGTTCACCTACAGAGAGGCCTAGAGAGGCCTACTATCTGTTACCAGATAACCACCTCAGTGGAAACTGAAAGCACTCGACTCCAGGGAGGCCTGGTGAGGCCTACTACCTGACAACCACAAATCGCGGGAGCTCGCTTTTTAGGAAACGTACAGTATGTGGGAGCTAAATCTCCAGGGAGGCCTGGTGAGGCCTACTACCTGGCGACCACAGTATGTGGGAGCTCGTCTTCAGAGAGACCTGATGAAGCCTACTATCTGAAAACCACAATGTGCTTTTTAGTGGAACGCACAAAATGTGGGAGCTAAATCTCCAGGGAGGCCTGGTGAGGCCTACTACCTGGCAACCACAGTATGTGGGAGCTCGTCTTCAGAGAGACCTGGTGAAGCCTACTATCTGAAAAAAACACAATATGCTATTCCGTGGAAACGCATAGTATGTGGGAGCTAAATCTCCAGGGAGGCCTGGTGAGGCCTACTACCTGGCGACCACCGAACGTGGGAGCTCACCTTCAGAGAGACCTGGTGAAGCCTACTATCTGAAACCACAATATGCTATAGAGAGGAGACGCACAGTATGTGGGAGCTAAATCTCCAGGGAGCCCTGGTGAGGCCTACTACCTGGCAACCACAGTAAGTGGGAGCTCATTTTCAGAGAGACCTGATGAAGCCTACTATCTGAAAAAACCACAATATGCTACCCTGTGGAAACGCATAGTATGTGGGAGCTAAATCTCCAGGGAGGCCTGGTGAGGCCTACTACCTGGCAACCACAGAACGTGGGAGCTCACCTTCAGAGGGACCTGGTGAAGCCTACTATCTGAAAAGACCACAATATGCTATTTAGTGGAGACGCACAGTATGTGGGAGCTAAATCTCCAGGGAGGCCTGGTGAGGCCTACTACCTGGCAACCACAGTATGTGGGAGCTCACCATCAGGGAGGCATGATGAAGCCTACCACCTGATAACCACAATATGTGGGAGTCCACCCAGCCCCTCATGTTGAGGGAAGCGATGCTTGAGGTGTATAACAAAGACACACTGGTTGAATGAAGCCCATGGAACCCAGGGCTAATCGTCATAAGAAAGGGAACGAAGCGAAGCGCGTAACCCCTACCGTACAGGATTTTAGAAAGTGCGCAAAGTCATGCGTGCACACTTACCACTTTACGTGGATTTTAGAAAGTGCGCAGAGTCTTGCGTGCACACTTACCACTTTACGTGGATTTCAGACAGTGCGCAAAGCGTTAACGTGCACACTGACCACTATGTGGTTTTGAGAAAGTACACAGGCAAGCGTGTGTACAGAGAGGTTCCCAAGCATCGCAGAGGCGCTGGATCGCACGGGAGCGGTGAGCTCCAACCCTCTTTTCTAGGCGAGGGGAGCATCACCTGAGGCAGTAAATACAGAGCTTCTTGCCGTAACCACCACCTCCCCGGATGCGACAGGCGGCCCCTCAGGGTGACCTGGTCGGACATCTATGGAATTCCCGGCAGTGCTGTGCCAATTCTTTGGCCACCTAGCTACTGTAAAGGAAACTCACAGAGATTGTTAGTAGACATATAACCACCAGCAACATAACGTCCATAAACAGGTAGAGCAAGGGTTACGTACTCACCCACCCTTCTGTACTGGAGTCCCGCTGCGGGGCGCCCCCTTCTGGTCCGGACCGTCAGTAAGGCGGTTGCTATGAACATAGAACCAACCAAAACATCATAGGTCCAGGAAGGAGACTGTTATGTGAGAGACTGTCCACCTAACCTCGATCAGGTGGAAAGCTGGTGGCTACAGGGGAATTAGGCAGGGGAGGACAAAAAACAGAGGTTAAAAACATCCGGAGCCACTAGGTCATCCTACCGCTCTGACCCGGGCGAGGACGCTGCCTCGTCTGAATCACGTCCCTCAGACCCTGCTTACCGTTCCGTGACCCGCGGTTCCTCTTGCCCCTGCCCTTAGGCGGGGGAGGAGCGCGAGCCGCAACACTAGCCTTCTGTACCCCTCTACGACCCTCAGATTGAGATGGGCCAGGACCCCTGAGTTGCTCGGGCTCGGACCTGGACCTTCGTGGAATGAAGGATTTAAAGGCCGCTGAGCGCGCCCTTGCCTCCCTGAACTTCCCGACCACCATCTCGACGGAGGTACCAAAAAGCTCAGAAGGCGAGACCGGAGCTTCCTTCCCGATGTCAGCCAGGTTCACCCACAGATGTCTCTCCGTCACCACCATGGCCGCCACAGACCTGCCCATGGCAGAGGCGGCCTGCTTGGTAGCTTGGAGAGAGAGGTCTGTGGTGCGGCACAGCTCGGCTACCTGGTCAGGTGAAAGGCCCTCACCTGTATCCAGGTCCTTCAGCAGGTCAGCCTGGTAGGCCTGGAGCACCGCCATCATGTGCAGTGAAGCCACAGCCTGACCAGCTGCCGCATATGACCTGCCATTTAAGCGGGATGTATCTTGGAGGGGCTTAGATGGCAAAGCGGGAGATTTAAGAGAGGACGTTTGCCCCACAGAGAGATAGCAAGCCAGCGTCTCTTCTACAGGGGGCATCCTCTCATAGCCGTTCTCATGCAAGCCCTCGATATTAGCATAGCTCGTATGCTGAAACCGGTGGATGCGAGAGGAAAACGGCCTCTTCCATTCCTTTTCGACTTCTGCATGTAAGTCAGGCAAGAATGGAAGGCTCACCTGGGCTGGAGGGCTATGGTCAGACAAGTACCGCTCAGCGAGGCGACCTCGTGGCGCCACCTTACTGGCACGCTTCCATGGCAAATCTAATTTTGCCGTGGCGCGATCCATAACCTCTAACAGCTCCTCATACGCGGGACAGGAGGATTGAGAAGGCTCAGCCTCAGCTTCTTCACCACTCTCAGACATCTCCTGCTCTTCCTGGGTAGAACCCAGCAGAGCACTAACTTCAGTGTCAGAATGGGTTAATGATACCACATCTGCCTCCCGAAGTTCGCTCTCGTTCGCCGCCGGAGAGTGTGAAAGGGAAGGTCCCTCTCTACACTCCTCAGCGAGATCCATTTGTGATCCCCACGAGCTCATTCTCCTCCGTGCCTTGGCAACGGCGGGACCTGAGCCGCGGGATCCAGATGGCTGTCCCTCTTTCCTCGAAAAGAGAGACAAACGAGAGTGGAGCTTTCTCAGAGAGAAACGCTCGCAGTGCACGCAGACCGCCCTTTCAAGGACATCGCGCGCGTGCTCTTCGCCCAAACAAGAGACGCAAAGAGTGTGTGTGTCATCGGGTGTCAGATAACGCTGACACGGATGCACACACTGTCTAAACGCCTTGCTAGTGTTAGCCATGATGAAAACAGTAATAGATCGCTCTTACCGTTTTGGTCGTTCCTCAGATGCACGCTTCAAACAAAACAGTCAACTGAAGACGAAGAAGATAAGTGACGGGTCCTATGGGCGTGTATTTATAGTCGCACTGGTAGTGACGTCAGAGGCTGTCGCCGGCCAACACGTTGGTGTTTTTCAAAGTATGCTTCAGACACGGGTCACGACGAGGTGTTCCCCATAGTGTCCCCTCAGAGGACGTAGTTCGAAGTTCCCTTGAAAGGGAACTAATTTGGTCAAAAGCATTTATGAATGCATTGGGAAACAGTTCTAGGATCATCTTTCCTTTCAAATACCAATTAGCCTTGATTTGCAAAAGCCCACTGAGCAGCACCACAACATCTTTAAAGTTTTGACAGCAAGTTCCCTCATTACACACCGTGTTGCTTTTATCCACAAAAGAAAAAAGCACTTCTGTTCAATTCTGCAATACTCGCTACTCCACATTTACAAAGGCTGGCTCAGCGGCTCAGGCTAGAACAAATTATCTAAACACTGAAGGAAGTTTATAGCAGCAGAAAGTCTCCATGCGTGTTGTTTGAGCTCCCTGTTATTTTCAGCTGTCTCTATTTCTGTTTGTTTCTCCATCACACACTCAACAAACCATTCACTGAACTGTTGGCCAAGAGTTTGCCTTTGTATATGACCTGGCAGCTACAGCAGAAAGAAAAAAGAAAGACACAGAGGAATAAGAGAGCATAAGCACAGCAACTCAAAACTGATCTTGGACATATTCGGATAAAAATGCCCCCTTTCGTTGTCTATCTCCATTCTATATTCTCTTGAAACACCTGTGTCCACACCACCGGATTTTGCAAAGCCTTTTGTGATGCAGGTAGCAATTAATGCAGTCCGTGTACGACTCCTTTCTGCAATCTTTGTTTGAACTCGTGACTAAAAGAAGAAAGGATCCAGTCCCATTAATGGAGGACAGGCTTAAAGCCCCCATGAATGAAAGGCAAGAACGAGCTTCGCTGCCGTCTTTTTGTGGTTCCTCTGCTCTCGGCACACAACAGTCCACCATTAGAGTACACAGACTCCATCAAACAAGGCAGGCTAACAGTAAACTGTACAAACACAGTTATCTTTGAACTTCTGTGGTAAAGAGGGCAAATGAAATCTCTCGCTTTTGATTAAGAATTGGAGAGACCACAAAAAAAAAAAAACACCTGCTCTTTCAGAGCTTCCACCAAACGTCCATCAAGCACGGAGCACTGAATGGAGAAGAATGCTAGAAATGTGTAAAAAAAAAAAAAAAAAAGAAAGAAAGAAAGAAAGAAAAGCATTACGAAATTTATTTTGATTATTAAGTTCAATTTGACTGTATAGAAAACGAAGTCCTCCACAACCATGAAGTAAAATGCGATTATCATCTAATGCAATTAGAGCAGATGCTATGAAGTGTTTTCCTTGACATTAATACCGTATTTTCCGGACTATAAGTCGCACTTTTTTTCATAGTTTGGCTGGTCCTGCGACTTATAGTCAGGTGCGACTTATTTATCAAAATTAATTTGACATGAACCGAGAGAAATGAACCAAGAGAAATGAACCAATAGAAAACATTACCGTCTACAGCCGCGAGAGGGCGCTCTATGCTGCATCCTCTCGCGGCTGTAGACGGTAATGTTTTCTCTTGGTTCTTGGTTCTAAATAAATGCGACTTATAGTCCAGTGCAACTTATATATGTTTTTTTCCTCATCATGACGTATTTTTGGACTGATGCAACTTATACTCAGGTGCAACTTATAGTCCGAAAAATGCGGTACCAGAGTGGAGTTAGTGTGTTGAAAGATGATTCCAAGAGAAGGTTTAAAGGTGAATCCAGAGGTCATGCTGGGTTTGTTAAAAGAACCATAAAGAGAAAAGGATTTCCGTCAATGGTCACAAACAGAAGCAAACCTGCAGACTTCTGTGATTTATGCTGTGTGGGGCTACAGGACAGGGACAACTGAATATGTGAAACGAGACAGCAAGGACAAAAGGGACATGGACAGAAAAAATGGTTGAACAACCAGACTCAAAAATACACATCTATACATAAGTAGTGGTGACTACTGAATTCATTTTGATTTCATCCATAATAAAATGTTAATTCACATTCATTTGTTATGCATGTCTTGAAACGTTCATTCGTATTTTATATGCATTCACATATAAATGTACAAGAACATCTGTTAAGGGTGAAGTGTGTAATTTCTTTGCCTTTTAGTGTCATGAAATGGAATTGCAATATAATGACGTTTCAATTGGTCAGCCAAAAATACATTTTATCCCCAAATCCATGCCATTTACAACAATAAATTACATACTTCATATTTAAGCATTACATACTTCATATTTAAGCAGTTTTTGTTCATGACTAATGAACTTTTAGGAAATAAAAGTAGGTGCAGCTCTAATCCCTCAGTGACTACTTGCTATCAAGTCTGAAAAACAGTCTCAAACAACTAAACTCCTGTCTGCTTGAACAACAATTGAGATTAGCTTCTTTAGTTAAAAAATTTAATATTTTAAGCTACTTCTGATCATTAATATTGATAGGTTTGTGACTTTTCTCTCATGTTCAGGCACAATCTGTCAGTAGAAATTAAAGTTATGTTATGTATATTCATTTCTCCTTCTCTCTTATGATGCAGGGGCGGAACTATCCAGTTTTAGAGGGGTATGCAGCAAAACATTTTGGCGCCCCCCCCCCCCACTTCTAAATAAATAATTGCGCCGGACATCATCATGTATGGGCTTTTAAATAATAAAAGCCACTGTAAGCCTACCATAATTATATGATATATATGTACACACACACACACACACACACATACATACATATATATATATATATATATATACAATAAGTGTGAAAATTTGCTCGTTAACGAAGGCGATCATTTTTTTTTTCAGTTTAACGTATCAAAATATTTAACGTAGGGGCGGGGATGGACACCCACTCACAGCTGCTGCTTCTGACACTTGACAAGAAGTGAATTTATTGAGTCCCAGAATGACTGAACATGAGACATTTCAGACACGCGCTGACTTCACTCTATTATCAGGTGCAAGTCGATCGAGCGTGGAAAAGGTCCTGTGCTCAAAGACGCCGGTGCGGGCTTTCTTTGTGCGTATATCAAACTGCGAAATAAACTGTGCAAGCAGTGTTGTGGTCAGTTAATTCAGGGAATTACCAAAAAAGGCGATTAAAGCGGACTTAAACTGTGCATGCATGTAATATATTATATACAGGATATATATATATGTATGCACGTCTATGAAATCAGACCAGCACTGTCTCACTCATCTAACACATCCTATTTAACTCGTCAGTTCATGTTTATTTGAGCACTTCTGGCAGTGAACGCCGCCTGCAAAACACTAAAATAAGTATCAAAGAAATAATGCAGTTAAACAAGAAAGTAGCCTAAATAAGAAAGTTAAATGGACGCGAGCGACGCAGCGCGACAAAATACTCATTATAATCAGTGATGCTACACTGGATGTAGCACAACACGACATGATAAATCCCCGTCCGGTCTGTGAGGTACTGACACAGAGTTCAAATGTCATGTATAGACACTAGACAGACAGACTCAACCTGTCGCAACGCGGTTGTGTTGCGTCCGGTTTACTTTTCCGCCACCAAGCGAGCTCATTAACTCCTCATCTGCACGCGCTCTCTTTGAAATAGGAATCGTTGCCATATTTTTTGTTACCATCTTTTATTTATCGATGTATCGTTTGTATTTGGCCAGTTTGGAGAGAAAGCCTCACCAAACCTGACCAGCCAGCGTTTGCGATCACGAGAACTTGTGCAAACGCCGATGGGTGACATGAATGCAGATGACTCCAGATCGGCGATGTGGTATTTGCTTTCCCAACAAGATCCATCGCCCAACACTAAACTAATTTGATGAATGCATGTGTTTTCCTGCACTCAAATCTGCCAATCTAAAGGAAACGCTGTGTTTGAGGTAATTTGTTAATTACCATAGACTTATAATTTGCAACTATTACAGTTATTACACGTATATACAAAACTTTGTATTATGCTTGCTATAGAGTTTGTGACGTCACGTGCACTACCGCCGGTGGCAGTAGACAACCGCGGTAGCAACCGACCACCGCGGTGAAGCGGTTGTCACGGCAACCGTCACAGCCCTATATACAATGCACATTATTATTGGCACAGTTCAAATTTTCACAGTTCGGTTTGTTTCACGGTTCAAGAGTCACATTTCGGTACAGTTCGGTATGTGCTATGTTTATGGAGAAACTATAATTTAAAAAAAATCTAACTACGAGCAACAGCAAAAATAAATACAATAGAGTAAAGAGGTCTAGTATTAGTTTTTAGGTACAGAAATTTTATAAAGTAATCAAATGTAAAACAGCATCTCATATTTGACTATTAATTAAAGATTGTTCTTTATTAAAGTTACAAAAGCTTTTTTACATTTTTTTTATATTTTTTTTTAGATATTCTTTTTATTAAACATTTTAATTATTACAAACAAAAACATATTAAAACAAAAACACAGCACAGGAAATAATTAACATATTCATGAACATGTGGACAATTTACATACAGCATTTCATCATATGATTGTACCTAAATTTTATCCAGTTTTTGTTTATGACCGTTTAATATTTAGACACTTAAAAATATTCTCCCATTTTTTAAACAGGTGCAATTTACCATTGCGACAATATCTCAATCTTTCTAGAGTTACAACTTCAGATATCATAGATTTCCACATCTGAGTAGAGGGGGCATCACTACCAACCCATTTGACCATTATAGCCTTTTGAGCCAACATTAGGAGAAACTGAACAATCTGTTACAAAAGCTTTTTAATCAAGAGCAGTGAGTGATTTCTTTGTTGTTGCTGTTCGATTAATATAAAGACTGTCACTTTAAGAGAATGCACTGATACAGTGGCCTACGTTCAGCTGGCTATGTCTGCTATAGGATACCCACCAAGACGGGCATTTCGACATAATTTTTGTCTGTATTTGTCCATTTAAAAAAAATACTTCAGAGAGAGCTTATATTTGTGCACGTTCTGAGGCGCGGGTTTGCGCGCTTCGGATGAGCGCATGCACAAATCTTATCACTGCGCGTGCGAGCTCGCGTCCTCTGCCTCTTAAATGTTTAAACTGACAAAGCTTAAATTAGTTTAGTTTAAACACAGATATCAACGTGTGCTGTTTAGGTCTCATCTGTGCACACGCGCTATCAGCACCCCGGGTGATGACGGAATAAATGACAGCTCATATTCCAGTTTTTTTTGTTCAGAGCTTTTTTGTTTTATCCATCTTTTTCGAGTTTCAACGACAACACACCATAGACGCACTAACGTTACTGCTGCTTACTCAGCGCTCACGGCGCCCCACCCACTCGCGAGGTTCTATGTCTAAATTCTATGATGGAATAATATGAGGGCACCGGCGCCTGTTAGTCCTCTAAAATGTATATATTTTTTATATATATATATATATAACTTTTAATACACATTTTTATTTTTTATTATTTACAAAAAAAATTATCCATCGCTTTGGCGCCCCCCATGGTGCGGTGCCCCTATGCGCCGCATATGGCGCATACCCACTTTTTGCGCCACTGTTATGATGCATTCATAGAAATCTCCTAAAATTTAATCTGCATTATGTTTGGGATTTTAGTGAGAGAACCACACCTAGATGTACAGTAGTAACAAGGGTTTTGCATCTGCTCCAACTATCTGCTTGGTAAGTCTTTGGAAATGATTTTAACAGCTTTTCCATTCTCGAAACCACATTGTTTTTTTAGATCCTTAGAAAACTCTGTGTCCAGGGTGTGATTACTTTTTGTATGAGCTTATTATCTACTAAGGATGTGCAGAATTATGTATATTCAAAATAGACTCATTAGAAAGAATATTGGGAGATTACATTTTTTAAAGTTGGAGTATACCTAACAAAAAAAAAAAAAAAAAAAAAAAAAAACTTCCACTTGCAACTCATTCCTTTTATCTTTAGGTTTAAATTATATTTTCAACCCACGCTGTATGTGTTCAATAAACACATAAAAGTATACCTTTATTCTCTGCTTTTTATGGAAAGTTAATGTTACATTTTTAATTATTTTCAAGTACTGACACTGAAGTTTGCATCTTTGAAGTTTTATTAATACAGGATGACAGATAATTCTCTCACCACTGTATCGAGTGCTTGAATTTGGCTTCTCTCCCCACATTTCATTGGCATCTGCAAGTGTACAATAAATTGCTAGACATCCCAATTGCCAACATCCTTTTTTTTTCAGAATCTGCAACAATGCTTTCTGCCCACATGCCTCCGGTAATGTGAAGGCGTGAGTCAGGGCACAATCCATTCATATTGATGCCCACCTAAAGGAATTTTATTATCCCTTTCTCTGGGGTTCTGCCAGGGTTCCGCAAGCACCATTTTGCAGGAGCAGTGTTTCTTTTGTCCCACAGATGTCAGAGTAATCAGATTACTGCAAACCGATAAGGGCACTCATCTCCGAGTCACTGTTATGGCAGCCTTTGAGCTGCCTGCCTGAAAGCAAGCTTTTCACTGGGGAGGATCGGACAGTAAAAAGGCTGAGCATTTTCAGGCCCATCCGTCAAACTCTGACAGGGTATGGATGTAAGCTTTAAATAGTCTGCTTCCAGGGCATACAGTACGTCGGGAGGAAAAGGATGATGCTTCCCTCTGTGTAGATATCTGCAGCTTAGAGGAACTGAGCACTTAGATGAGGCTCTTTGAAAAAGCTAAGATAAATACACAAGGGGTCTCAAGCACACTTCCTGACTCGCTCCCTTTTGCTCTCTCTCTACCAAACCGTTGACTCTTTTCAATCTCATTTCAGCACTGGAAAGTACTCCACCTGTATAATTTAAAAGAATCAATGTGTCAAATTAGGTGATTGACTTTAAGTTGTCAAAAATTGTTCTGTTGCTATAAGACCACTGCGCTGGAGATTAGCCTTTTCATGAAATGAATAGTTCAACCAAAAATGTTAACTTGCTCATAATGTACTAACCCTCAGGCTATCCAATATGTCCATGGGCTAGCTTGTTCATCAGAACATATTGGAGAAATTAAGCATTATATACTTGCTCACCGATGGATCCTCTTGCAATGAATGGGTGCCGTCAGAATGAGAGTCCAAACAGCTGATAAAAACATCACAATAATCCACAAGTAATTCATACGATGTAATCAATGTCTTGTGAAGTGAAAAGCTGTGTGTTTGTAAGAAACAAATCCATCATTAACTTTAAACCACTACTTCTGATCAAAATATGAGTGCATAAATCATAAAAAAAGTGTTGTAATGCTCAATTTCTACAAATCCGTTTCAATGAAGAAAATAAAAACTCTACATCTTGGGTGACATGAGGATGAGTACATTTTAAGCAAATGTTCATTTTGGGGTGAACTGTTCCTTGAAAAATGACACACACAATGACTTCCACACAACACCTTTCTGTTGACCAATCAAATGAAAAAGACCACTGGCAAATATCTGAAAAGGATGTGTTTGCCATCTTTTGCCCCCTGCTCTCAGCAGTTCAAGGGGGAGGGGAAAATGTCACTTAATTTAGGGTCTTTTGTCCCCATCACCGCTGGGGGCCCTGTGAGAAAATACAGCCGGAGGTGCAACAATTGTCAATAGAAGGTTTGACTGTTTACACAGTTTTAAGTGACTTTAGTGTAGAGTTGGAACTTTCCCCTTACACACCAAAACAAATCTAAGACCAAATCCTTCCAAAACTGCAGGTGACTAAAGAACACCAACCCTTTTGCGCAGTTTCCATACTTTCCAGTAGGAAAATAGCAGTGGTGCACCTACTGTATGTATTCAAGAATGGACCCTAATTAAAAGATATTACAAAAACAAACCACTTCTTGAAGGATCTTTGATGTGTTTCCAAACAGTTCTTATTGGAATCTCTCAAACAAACACAAGCAGGGGTATCAGAGAGGCATGTTAATGGAATCCCCAGTGCAGGACAAAGCCAAATAAAGGTCCAGTGGTGACAGGCACTGAGCTGCCTTACCCATTAAATGCAGGGCGACCATGCGGCCCGCATCAAAGGTACCGACAGTCAGCATATGCAAGCATTTACAGCCCAAATCTGTGCACAAGACTTTATCATCCACAGCTCATGAATGGACAACAGGTGGAGAGATGTGACTTTGATCACAAAATAAGAATAAGTTTAACATTTTAATTTAAGGTTTATTGCTACTATAACTGCAAGGAATTTCACTGAAACCTTTACTGATAGTCTAATATTAGCATCTAAAATATAAATCATTAATAAGTAAATAAAAAAGTAATAAAATGAGTACCTTGAACACTGAAACACCTTATTCATAAATGACTAAAAAAAATCAATAAATTAGGCTGTGCATGTGTTTTTATTATTTTCTATGGAAATTAAATATCCCACTTCAAATTTCATTGTTTTATTTTTATTCTATATTCATAGAATATTTTTATTCTATATTCATCTATATTCTTAGTCAAGTAATCAAGCTATGCTAAGCAATTTAAAGAAACCTTAAAGACTGGATCAAAGCCTGGTTAGGAATTCTAGAAGGTTTTGGGAGCAACAACCTCAAACACTAAGGAGGAAATCTCTGTGAATAATCATCAGACATGTGGCCTTGTCTCTTTGACCTGGGCTCATTATTTGTTCCAGATTAACCCACGGTCCCTCCCGGAAAACCATGTTCCGGCTTCAGAATCTTGGAGTCCTGTCCAGCTGACCCCATTTGAGACAAGCCATACTTACTGGTTTCTGGTTTCCAGAAAAACAGAATGAAGTGTGCAGGCAATAAGAAAGTGCAATAAAACGTGTGGGAGTGACTTGCTAAATGTCACTTGAGCTTGTCTAGCTTCCCAAACCAAACACTTTTCCTATATTTCTCGCACTCCTTCCCAGCTTCTTCTTCCTCTCTTCCAGCTTCACAGACTCAAATCACACTTTGAGGAACAGGCTGCAACAATAGTCCAATTCTTCCACAGCACCACAGGCCCTCCTCTTAATCCTGTCCCATAACCCACCTCCTCAAGTGAACTTGGGGATCCTGCACTAGGGAGCCAAAGCTAATCCCCCCAGCCCACTCTTCCTGCCATCATTGCTGAACATGGTCAACACTATCCCCCCCTCCTTTACCGAGGGGCCTAAGGGAGCAACGTGGGGCCTTTATCTTAGCTCTATTGGCCCTGTTGGGAACCCCTAGGTGGTTGCCTATAAACTGCGAGCATTCACATTTCCTTTTTCTGTTGCTAGAAAACCAGGTAAAGGAATCTCAGACCACCACTGATGAGTACATGTGGAAAATTAAGTCGCACCCAGTCAAGCACAACAGTGGTGTTAATGTCACAGGATCAAAAAGGAGGCACAAAATCAAACTCCTAAATATCCTCCACTCTTTGCCTGGGGGAAACGTGCTGTTGCAATGTTTCAGTTCCTGTATTTCACTCAACAAAACAAGGCACAAAGGAGGCTCTTATATAGCACTTTTTTACCACTAACTCTTGTAAAATAACAGCAGAATTAAATCCTCACAGAAGAATGCTAATAAAGGTCACAGTCAGCCAAAAAAAGCCACTTTTAATAATGGCTATGGGGCTTTTATTAGGACAGCATCTGATTTGAATGATCAATTTGGCATCATTCTCTGACAGTCTAGTGGCTGCATGTAATCCAGCAAGTGTAAAACTACACTTGTGCAACAATCTGCTGGATAAAATGGTTGGATATAAAATAAGAATAGATTTTAAAAACCAAATATAATAAATCAAAAATGTATAATTAAAAACGTAATATATAATAATTTAATTAACATTCAAGTAGCAATAAATTAATAAACTACTATGCTATACATATGCTAATATGTACAGTTCAAAATATAATAATAAAATTATTAAACACATTTTTAAATAAATTACTAAGATTATTAAGAATTATGCCATTTATTTTATTTAAATCTATTAATATCTATTAATGTGTATTATTTATATTTGTTATATATATATATACATACACACATATAATGTTATAATAATTTATCATTTTAGTTGTTATAAACATTTATTAAGAATTTTTTTAACAATACTATAACTATAAATAACTTTATATATATTTTTATATATTTTATTTCTAAAATATATAATTCAAAACATGGTAATTCTAATATAATTTAATAAACATTCATCCAGTACATTTATTTAAATAATAATTAAATCATGTATATAGGACTAAATTAAGAATAATAATTCATTTATATACACACAAAACTAATAACAAATTATAATTTAAAAGAATTATCCAATGTCTTATATTATTGTTATCATTTCTAATACAAATATTTTGTTTGTTTTAATTTATTAATAACTATAATGTTCATAATTTTCACATTCTATTAATTCTATAAAATTATTCTACTAAGAATATTTCTATTATTGTTATTCATTTCTCTTCTGCGTTGATTTGGATGTTCAGTGTGTTTAAAGCAACATATGGAGCAAGAAGCAAAAAAAGCTTTCAATTTCCCACCCCTCACTGCAACCAAAATCATGCAACCGTGCTCCGCAGCCCTCGCACGCTCCGAGGATGCATGGAGGTGGCCGTAGCCGCCACCCCATTTAGCAAGGTCATTTTTCATTTGAATAACGTTGTGCTTGGGAACAGATGGGGTGTGCCACATCAGGCTGGCGCTGAATAGAAGGATGAAGCGACAGAGGGGGCGATCGTGCAGGAGCTGATTATGTGCAGGGGGCGTCGAGAGAAGGCTGCTGCTCGCAAGCAGATATGAAGTCTGGGCTCCATTCATGACACTCTACTGTAGACAGACGGCTGCTCCGGGCAGGGTCAATTATTCTTTTCTCTAAAGGGACAGCGATCCTAGGAAAGAGATCACAGCTTAAGAGAGCGAGGGGATGGGGAGGGACGAGGGGATAGGAGGGAGAAATCACTTCAGCTCCATTGTCTCCATGTAAATACACCCTAATCAAGATTCCACTAGCACAATCCAGCTAAAAGACAGAAAACAAGGAGTTCGAGGGGGAGTTGAAACAGGAAAACGGAGCTCTGAAGGGAACCTACAAAGAAGTGAATGCCACACTTCTTACATCTTCAATCCATCCTTTCACTTAAAGAAACCTTTGATGAACGTTACACCACATGTATCTCTAAAACATTACTCACTCAACTCTTAAAGGGTTAGTTCACCCAGATAGCAAATTTATGTAATTAATAACTTACAATCATGTTGTTTCAAAACCGTAAGACCTCCGTTTATCTTTGGAACACAGTTTAAGATATTTTAGATTTAGTCCGAGAGCTCTCAGTCCCTCCATTGAAGCTGTGTGTACGGTATACTGTCCATGTCCAGAAAGGTAAGAAAAACATCATCAAAGTAGTTCATGTGACATCAGAGGGTCAGTTAGAATTTTTTGAAGCATCGAAAATACATTTTGGTCCAAAAATAGCAAAAACGCAACTTTATTCAGCATTGTCTTCTCTTCCGTGTCTGTTGTGAGAGAGAGTTCAAAACAAAGCAGCTGGATATCCGGTTTACGAACGAATCATTCAGTTCACCAAATCGAACTGAATCGTTTTAAACGGTTCGCATCTCTAATACGCATTAATCCACAAATGACTTAAGCTGTTAACTTTTTTAATGTGGCTGACACTCCCTCTGAGTTCAAACAAACCAATATCCCGGAGTAATTCATGTACTCAAACAGTACACTGACTGAACTGCTGTGAAGAGAGAACTGAAGATGAACACCGAGCCGAGCCAGATAACGAACAAAAAATTGACTTGTTCACGAGTCAAGAACCGTTTCTGTCAGACGCGTCCGATTCGTGACCCGAGGAGCTGATGATACTGCGCATGTGTGATTCAGCGTGAAGCAGACCGACACACAGGCCGTCTGAACTGAACTGATTCTTTTGGTGATTGATTCTGAACTGATTCTGTGCTAGTGTTATGAGCGCGGGTAAACTGAAGGCTTGATTCAAGGGCAATCATCGCAAATGACGCCATTATACATCGAGCGCAAAAGAACCGGTGAACCGTTTTCTTCAACCGGTTTATTGAATCAAACTGTCCGAAAGAACTACTGGTGATCCGAAAACCGATGCAACCGGTTCTTCACTCGTGAACGAGTCAGTCTATTGTTCGCTATCTGGCTCGGCTCGGTGTTCATCTTCAGTTCTCTCTTCACAGCAGTTCAGTCAGTGTACTGTTTGAGTGCATGCATTACTCCGGGATATTGGTTTGTTTGAACTCAGAGGGAGTGTCAGCCACATTAAACAAGTTAACAGCTTAAGTCATTTGTGTATTAATGCGTATTAGAGATGCGAACCGTTTAAAACGATTCAGTTCGATTTGGTGAACTGAATGATTCGTTCGCGAACCGGATATCCAGACTGCTTTGTTTTGAACTCTCTCTCACAACAGACACGGAAGAGAAGACAATGCTGAATAAAGTCGTCGTTTTTGCTATTTTTGGACCAAAATGTATTTTCGATGCTTCAAAAAATTCTAACTGACCCTCTGATGTCACATGGACTACTTTGATGATGTTTTCTTACCTTTCTGGACATGGACAGTATACCGTACACACAGCTTCAATGGAGGGACTGAGAGCTCTCGGACTAAATCTAAAATATCTTAAACGGTGTTCCAAAGATAAACTGAGGTTTTACGGGTTTGAAACAACATCAGGGTAAGTTATTAATTAGATAAATTTGCTATCTGGGTGAACTAACCCTTTAAATATGTCAGTCATTGTCTATAGTACAAAACAAGAGATCTTCAAAAGGTCACTCTTTATGAAACAGGTGCTGAAGAATGTAAGCTGGCACACTGCGGCATAATTTCCAAACTTCTGAGAGCTAGGTTCTGGGAACCAATTTGACTTTTTTTACGTTTTGTCTGCCAGTTCCTCACACCCCTCCCCCATGAGGTCAGCCTGTAGTCCCTCAGACTGGTCATCCATCTCACATTGAAACCATGAACCCAGCACATTCCTTCTGCCACCCCGAGAACAAAAACTCGAAAAGGAAATGAGGGACAGAGGGAAAACGGGAAAAAACATAAACCACAGCAATTCATGAGGTGCTAAAATTCCTCAGAAGTCTAAGTATGAATACAAAGTCATAACTAGTGATGCACCGACATTAAAAATTCTGACCGATAAATAGTTGACATTGGAAGTGTACAGTATTGTGATTACACAAATTAAAATTAAAATCTGTAATTTTAAATGCTACAGTTGAATTTTGACTTGACTACATTATAAGGTAAAGCAGTGTTTTTCAACCTGTGGGCCGCGGCACCCTAGTGGGTCGCGATGGTATTGCAGGTGGGCCACCAATTACTATTAAAAGACATAATAATATTGTTCATATATGAAAAAATGTCTGAGTCATAGCATAATAACATCATTTCATATAATTAAATAACAAAAAATAAATATTAAACTGTAACTATGCTTCCACTATTCGAGCTCGCTGATTGGTTTAAGAATAAACCGGCAATTTATCTTAGATATTTTTGCTGCATATGCTACAGAACAACAGCAGTTGTGCCAAGCGGTGCCAGCCCGAGTTATTTTCTGTTCATTACCAATTCATTCAATTAAGACAGTTAACAATCTAGCTTCTGAGTACTAAGTTATTAACCCAACAATAGCGGGGTCATTTAATTTTGTTGCAGTGGGCCGCGCAAACATATGTGTTTCATTGTGTGGGCCACGAGTTGAAAAAGGTTGGGAACCACTGATGTAAAGTATATAAATCAACCTTCTACACTGTGAGTAAATCACTCGCATATGCAACTAGATCTTCATACTGGTGATTAATTATGTCTAATATTAGCCAATGGCTAATAAATTCTCAGATTTTACTGTGTGAGTTGGAGGCTAAATATTAGTTTATTTGCACTCGCGGACACGCTCTGACTGAGTGTTTCAGAATTTCACTCTCTGTCAAGCGATATGTACTATTTTTCAGTTCATCTAAATGGATGGGCAGCATACCTGTATTTGACGTACCGTAAACTCTAGTGTGAAGGCACACGAGTGAAGGCCATTGTGTTCTCTCACACATGCAGAGAGAGAGAAGGAGAATCGACATGCTATATGTTAAAGATATTCTTGGTTGTAGTTTCCTATCAAAATAACAGTTCCTTTCGATTTTTTCAGCTTTTAAGAACTGTTGGGTTTTCCGGTAGTGGGCAGGACTAATGTGCAAACGGCAATCTCATTGGCTGGCGCTCACCTATTATTGTCCCTGTTTTGATTTCAGCAAATCAGTTTGAGCAAATGCACACAACCTTATTAATATTTATGAATCCAGTAGCTTGTTAATCCTTAGTACGTTTTATATTGTTCTTATTAGTAGAATTTGTATCATTATCATCAGCACCTAGAAAGGACCTCTACAGCCCTGAAAAACAGCGGAGACCAGGACAACTAGAGCCCCAGATACAGATCCCCTGTAAAGACCTTGTCTCAGATGATCATCAGGACAAGACCACAAGAAACAGATGATTCTTCTGCACAATCTGACTTAGCTGCAGCCTGGAATTGAACTACTGGTTTTGTCTGGTCAGAGGAGAACTGGACCCTGACTGAGCCTGGTTTCGCCCAAGGTTTTTTATCTATTGTGTCACTGATAGAGTTGACTTGATTGCAAATGATTGCACAGATACTATTTAAACTGAACTGAGATGATGACATCACTGAATTCAATGATGAACTGCCTTAACTGTCATTTTGCATTATTGACTTGACTATTATCTTAGCAGTATTTCTGTATTCCATATGTGGTTTTCTAGTTTTAATTCTAAATGCTAAAGTTCTATCATTAAATAATACTTGATTAACATATCATAATACTTGACTGACTGATGTTAAGAGTGTACTTTCAGATATAAAAAAAAAACTGTGCCATTTTACACACACACACACACACACACATATATATCATCAGTCTGGTGAGTAAACTAAGAAATTTACTAGCCAATGGCAATTCGATTGCCAAGGTGTCCGTAGAGGGTTGTAAATGGATATTCATTTAGCAAAAGATCACATATAAAAGTGTTACTAAATTATCCGTTTTTTGAAGATTACCTTTAAGCAAAAGTAATCTAAATGCAACCTAAATTTAATAATACAGTATCACCTAATGTTTCATAAATATAAAAATAATAGAAATATAACATGAAGCATCATACCTTGAATCATGAATGGATGAACGAACAAACGAAATTAAATGAAATGTAATTTATTTACTTTTTTAAATAAATAAACTAATAATATTTAATAAAATAATACAAATAAAATTAAATAAAATAAAAAATTAGGCAAAGATAGTAAAATTGATCTGTCAACTGAATGAATGAAAAATGTAGTCAGTCCAGGATACTTCGGGAAATAAGCATTAAAGAATGGAAGCATGCGCTCACCTGTCCTGGATCTGACCTGCACTCCAGCCACAGGTAAAAAACTCTCAGAAAACACTTCAGTGTCCTTAACATGCACGTAGCCACTCAAAAACGCTGATGTAACAGATAGCATTGGTCTGAACTAGTCTCTATCTACCTCACTTAAAGCCCAGAGGAGAAGTAGGAAAATTCCAATGAAATTCCATTTGGACCTCCACTTACCAAACACTTCACAAAATCATACTTAACAGCTAATTTCATAGCTTTGCCTCACATAAACGCACATAAATGATTTCCTATCAGGCATGGCCTCTAAGCTTCATGTAAAATTATAAATATTTGAAAATGCAATATATGAAAGCATCCTGTTTATTCATATGAGTCATATTTTAACATACTCCAAATTGCATATTGTCAAATGCCACTTTTTAACACATTTCACCCCTTGAAGTTAATGAAATGACTCAAACCTTTCAACACACGAGTCAGCAAATGACTCGCTTTCTCTTACTCATCACACTTTTCTCTCCAAGCTCATTCCAGTTGGTTAAATTGTTCTGCACTATTAAATTTGCTGAAAGAATATCAGAATTGATCCTTAAACCCATTATGCTTAAAGCACCCCAGAGAAACTAGAAAAAGTATGAAGATTCATTCTGGAAATAAGAATGAGACAGCCATTTTACACAGTGCCTGTATACTCAAATAACGCTTCAAAGCAATAGACCACCCCCCTCCCCCTAATTTTTTTTATTCATGCCATTTCCATAAAATAACCTGTAGTTTTTGTGTACAAAGAAAACAAAAAGAACAACTTTATTCAACAATTCTTCTTTCAACAATCTGTTGGTCTTGGACTGACATTAGGGTGAGTAATTAATGACAGAATTATCAGAATTTTAAACTACCTCTTTAAGCAGTTAACCACTGGTTTAAGAGCCTCTGCAGCTCGACACCTTCTGGTATGTTTTTAGAAATCTATTTCCTCAGGGTAGGCCACTGACACTTCACTTTCACGTTCCAGATATAGTCAAAACAGATAAGCTGATTTAATCTGATTGAATCTGACATGAAGACACTCATTTCAGGAAAGACAATCAGAGTCATTGTTCTAGGCTGTCAACGTCTGGGCTTAAAATAATAAATAAATGTGCCAGTGTGTGTGCGTGCCAGTTCTGTCTGTGTGCGGTTAGTGTGTACATACAAACACAGAGAGTCTGAGGGCCTCCCTGCTCTCTCTCTCTCTCTCTCTCTCTCTCGGGAAACGACAGAGAGCAAGCGAGAGATAAAGGAATATCCCACCTGTAGAAACCACTTCCTTCCAGCTGGCCAGATGGTGTGTGAGAGAGAGGCAGGGAAAGAAAACACTAGCCGTGGAGAGCAGAGCAGAGCAGAGCAGAGGTCTCTGGCTGCTCTCACCATGACTTCATGACTTCATCCCAGCATGAGCCGAAAAACCACTGCAGAAGAGCTGGCCCCGTTCCAGTTTCTCTGTCCCCTTACCCTTTATCCTCCTTCCCACACTTTATACTATATTCTCAATTCCATGTCAATCTAATCTGGGCTAATATGGCTTGAAAAGAAGAATGCGCTACATGGAACAAGCATTGCTAAGAAATTGCACCTGTTCAATTGGATAATTCTTAGACTAACTGTTCTTAAAAAAGCTGGAAAGTTTAGGCTGCTATCAGGATAACTTGACACAATCAGGATTTTTTTAGGGTCATTTAAATATTAGTTTAATATACATATGAAATGCAATGCTTCGAGACCTCTACACTCTTGTGGAATTGTTTTAATTAGTAACTAACTTATAAGTACTATTTGAGTCACAAAGCAACAGCTAAAGATGCCTTTTTTTAAAGCAGATTAATGTATGTAAATAAATAAATTATATATTTTTATGTTTGTTTGTTTTTTCATATTTATATTTATTCATATTTATATTACCTTAAAACATTTTTGTAAGAGAAACTTTACTGTGAAACAAGCTAAAGCTCTGCAGCCAAAATATTAAAAACTAAAAAATAAATAGATAAATAATAACAAGGGAATAAATAAAAACGAAGCAATAAATAAATATAAACAAGAAAAAAAATCCATTAAAGTACATAAATCCATTACATTTTACTAAAGAAATTGTAACAGAAGGGATAATGAAACATTTAGTCGAACTTAAGTTTTGTATTTGTATCTATGGTTCAGATTATACTGTATTTTTGGTTAATGCATATTTTACTTATTTTTCGGATAAATAAATAAATAAATAAATAGGTGCCTGAAGAATTGAAAAAATACGAACTGGGGACATCAGACAAAGGGGAAAATGCAAGGAATTAAACTGATTAAACATTATGAATACACATGATTTTACTTTTGAATACATCAATATTTTCTACATATCGTTTACTGTAAAACATGGGAAGATGTCGCCACTTCAGATTTCATGTTGTTGAGTAAAACCACGTTTCCAAAGCACCATTTCCTCTGTGTCATTGACAATTCCCAAATCCATGCCATTTATAATTGCTGAGCTCCGAACTATGAACAAGGGTGTTACAAGTACAATAAGTAAATTATTTTCTTCAAAGGTCAAAACTTCTTTACAAGACCTGTCTTACTTGAAGCGTGCAGCATTCCAGCATTTTCAGCTCCATAGTGACAGAGTAGTAATGAGGCCGTTTTCTTCCACATGGTCACTGGTTTACAGAAACTGACAGCTCGGCACAGCAGGCGGCCATTCTCATGGGCATGTGTGTGAGAAAGCGCGAGGGAAAGCCAGAAGGACAATCAGGAAGAAAGAGATGTGGACGTGTACGTCCCTAAAACTATGTGCCAAAGTCTTAAATATCTGCTACCAGTTGTGTGTGTGCTTAACCAAGATGCCCTGTGTCAGATATCTCTGTTTGCCTCTGAAAGCCAGCACTTCCTTGCAACTGTTAGCTAAAACAACAGGATTACTAGGCGAATTAATTTGAGCCAGACAGATATCTTGACTTAAGAGGCCTTCAGCAGAACAAAGATGACCAGATTGCTGGAAAAGGGTTGCACTGCTTAACTACAAAGAGATCTGGAGCCTGGAGATTTTCACATATGCTCATTCAAGGTGCTCATTCAAGGTGCACTTTATTCGTCAATGACGAATATCTGTATAGTCAAGATATCTGTCTGGCTCAAATTAATTCGCCTAGTAATCCTGTTGTTTTAGCATTCGTCAATGACGAATAAAGTGACAAATATTTCAAGAGATTAACATACACAGTTCTTACAAATTTGTATTGTTGGATCGCATATGCTTATAAAAAATGTTGATACATTGATTTCAAGAAAAGTACAATATCATGTAGTGCAATCATAAAGTACTTATAAACAACATAAACCATTAAAGCATGTGAGTTTACATTTTTCACTTCAAAGATTTCTACAAATAAATTTACCATTCAAAAGTTTGGACTTGGTAAGATTTTTTATGTTTTTGAAAAGCATCTTGTGCTTCTATCTGAATAGAAGCATTAATTTATATAAATATTAATTAATTAATTAATTTAAAAAAACTATTACTAACCCCAAACTTCTGAACGGCAGTGTATGATGAATTTAAACACTATCATAATAAACACTATTCAAATATTAATAGGCATTAAAAAGAATTTGTAAAAAAATAAAAATTCTAAGAAATAACACTCAAAAAGACTATGCTAGATTATATTTTCTTTTCTTCATTATGATATCACAACTGCTGCATCACCTGATCCTATTTTTATTTAAAAACATACACAACATAGCAGACATATGAATGTTATTCTATGCATGAATTAAATCTATTTGTAAAAAGAAATCAAATGATCCAGACATTGACCCACAGAAAAACCAAAATGTTTGGAGGAGATCTTAGATTACAGGATGGGTACACAGACCTATTCCCTCTCAAACTCCATGTTGGGTTTAATAAGTACATGTTTGAGTAGAGAATTAGGTCGGGTCTGCTGCACCTCAGCAGCAGGTCTCGGGTCTGCACCTGGTGGTTATTACACTGGCAGCTTTACAGGCCAGATTCCAGTGTAATTACAGGTATGCTCAACAGGGCTCTGTAATACAGAGGACTGTGGGAAAGCTAGTGGCACATCTACCTCACTTTCCAAGAGCTACCGTTTCACATGCATTAAGCATTTATCTTTAATGGTCAAACATATCGAAGTCATTCAGATGTGGACAGCCCTAATGTCGGCCAGATGATGAGAGGAACCCATTATGAGAACCAAATGAGCTGAAAATAGAACAAGATGCTACCAGCAGGAAACAATCTAGGCGAGAATGACGAAAAGGAGGTAAAAGCAAACAGGAAAGGATTGTATCCCAACATTCCCATGGATGTGACCATGCAATAACAAACAAAAAAATATTAACATCCTGTGATAGGCAAGTCTGGGATAACTTGAATCCAGCTAACACGAAACAAAGAAAAAAATCAGAAAGGCTAAATTGTTATTAGAACCGTAGGGGGGGGGGGGGGGGGGCATGTGGGAGGATCAGCTATGGATTTAAGAAGCACAGGTTCCTCCGTGACCTTTCAAGTACACTTAGAAGGACAGAAAACCAGCAATGCAGCTCCAGTTTAATGATTGACCAATGCCAGCTCAGTGCAGGACAGTTTCATGCTGATGCTGGCCCATATGAATGAATTCTTCCTTTTCAAGGAAGGCACACATTGCACACACTCCATTAGCATGTGTTATTTGGGCTTTTGTGTGCTCTTTGTGCTTTACACCTTACAACTACTGACATTCCAGTAGGGGCAAACGAAACGGTATCGAAACCCCTCCGTCACGGGTTACTTCACTCAACAAACAAACTGTAAAAGTGGATTGTATAGCCCTGAGTGAACTCTTGACCACCATTTAGCTTGACAGGTGGTTGTCCTGTGTGCTATAGATTGGTAGAACATCTTGAATCAGCAACCAACCAGCTACCATCTTAAAAGAGTCAAGCTAGATTTGGGAACTTGGTGGTCCAAGACAATCTAGAAAGCAGTTTTGACCAGTTTACAACAGACATCTGGTCAAATCTGGTTCAAAATTGTTTATAGCTAATCTAAGATTGCTATATCCCATTTGAACACCAGCTATGACCAACGAGAAACCAGTGAATAGTGGATATTCCATCAAAGATGTCCTCGAAACAATTAAAACTAAGCAATTTGCTTGGTTTCTTTTAGGTGTTTTTTTATTTGTTTAATTGAAAAAGCATTGAGTTTGAGAAATGACCAGGGTGTTGCAAAACAATACTTGCATTTCTATTACAATTTTGGAAGTTATAGTTAATTTAAGAATGATCATGTGACTTTTACGTACACCACGTGACCTATAAATGTGAAGAAAAAAAATCCATTGCTGTTTTGTGAAATATTCCTTTTTTGAACCACCTCATGTGAGCGTAAAAAATGTTTGCGATATATGGGAGTTCTACATGATATTGACGTGTTTCCATTGGGCTTATTTTCAATTCACAGTTTCAGTTTGTGCAATTTGAAGGGTCATGGAAACACAATTCATATTTTATTTTCAAAAATCTTAATTTGCCTATCAACACACTATACAAAATAATTGCAGAGAGACAATATCTGGTTCAAGAAACTGTCTCATACATTACAGCCCTGTTTTCATCTACCTATTAGAAGGCTTTTTTTCTACCCAAAGTTTGACACCATGACCATTCAATTAGCAATGCGTTTTTCACACCGTCAGCGAAGAACTCATTTTCACTGGACCCTGACATTAAAGTCGAGCTTAAATGGGAATCATAGTCTGTAGCAGGTTCCAGTGTCTAATGAAAAAGGAATTTAAGTTTTCCTCAACCTCAGCACTTGCAAGCGCCTTTTAAAAAATGAGCTCTCAAATTTAATTTAACCAGTGTTAATGCCTGAAATAAGAAGGTGATGAAACTTTCTTTAGTCTCTTGTGATCTTACGGTCATTTAGAATGATCAATGCAAACAAGCTTAACAACAACAAAGCGCAAGTTAAAACATTGTCCAGTGACTAAACGTGTCTCTCTGGTGCCAGATTAATCTCTGGCTGTAACAGTGAATGGTGGTGGATTAGCCACATTAACCGCAGCAGCTGTCTATTGCCTCACATTTAGACCCCTCTCAAACCTTGCCACAGATCTCAAGGAATCCACAAGTGTAGTCTCCCCATCCATTCTACCCATTGTGTCTGGAATTTCAAGGGGTTTTCCCGTCTATTGCCCATCTAACTCCTGAGAACATAGTGACCAACCGAGTTTTTTTTCCTCCTCACAGAAAGCACACATCTTTTTTCTAAAAAATTGGATCTAACTGGACAGAAGTAGCAGGTACAGACTCTTTGCATTTTGTTTAGTGATGGATGAGTGGAGTCCAAACTGCTGTTACCGGTATTTCAGTTTTAATTAACTTTTATTTTTTACCCACAACCAAGGTCTTAGGTTAAAAAAGACTCAAAATAAAATATTTTTAAAATAAAGAAAGAATTTTAAATTGAGGCCCCAACGTAGTAAAACATCCACAAAATTACAAAAAAGGACCAAATTCAAACTGTTTTTTTAATTATTTATTCAAAAAAGAAAAAAGAAAATCCAATATACATAATTACTTAAAATTTAAGTAAATACTACTTTTTTTTGTATTTTTTTTATAAAAACATCTTGCATCCCTGTAGAGATAACATGGCAAAAATAATACTTAACGGTCAATAAAAATGCAGTTGCCTCACATATTTCCTTAAATCTAACGGATCTAACATTGAATTCCTCACATTTTCGGACTCTGTGTAATGAAATCAGTCTGACTTTGAGACTCTTGACATGTGTTGCTAAAACAATGATGTCTGCTGAAGAGATTAAACCAGACTCGGACTCAAACTGCCAAGAAAAAACTCTTGTCCTTTCTACAGGAAGAAGGAGAATATAAAGTAAAAAGAGGTGAGCAGAGGGCTGCAAAATACTCTTATCCCTTTGTTTCACAGCTTTCTCATTCCCAAAGCTTAATTAGCATTCCGAGCAAGTGTGGAGGTTTCAGGGTTTAATTAAAATCTTAAAATGTAATAACTTGGGAAAATCTAACAGGTATAATTCTCAGCCTTTGGCCCTTCCTCCTTACTTGAGTTATCTTTTCGCTGTCAGTTTCTCTAGCCTCTCAGTCAATCCGTTTTCTAATCATATTCCACAGAGAAAGTCCCAGTGATACAACATGCTAGAAATCATCCTACCAAAAAACACCTTCCCATGACTACCCAGACAAAGAAGTGCTTGTGCACAGACAGATGAATAAAGTGATAAGCCTATACAAGGACTCAATGGAGACCAAAGTTCTCTTTGCATTTAAGACTAAATTACAGACAGATTTAATTACAGATTAAATAACCTCAGAGAAAAAATTAGATACTAATTCTGGCATCTACAATTTACACATGCAACTAGAATCACCCTATTACAAACAGCCATCCAGTGACGCATCACAGTTATTTCCTATAGATCATTCCGGCCCCTGGATACTTGTGTTATGGTGCCGACAGGCTTTCAGCTCCATTCACCGATGGCTGGTCTCCCAAATCTCATAAAACACATTTGGAAATCCCTGGGCTAAAGTCTGACTCAGGGAGATCAGCCTGAAATAACACAGGGGTGATTTTTTTAATAAAGCCCCTTTCTGAGAGGGCCCTTCTCCAATGATTCTCATCCTAAGACCATTAACAAGGGGTGAAGGAAGTCCTTCAGCTCAATTATGCTCGTTCTATTAATCATTACGTCCTCAGGGCTGAGTGCAGGCGGGCTGACCTACGTGCAATGGAGAATCAGAGACACGCCAGTCCTCCTCCTTACACAAACAGCCAGAATAAAAGGGAAGTGCGCCTGAAGACCTGCTACTCTCATTCCCAAATCGCCACACACACACACTCAGCCCAGAGAGTTTGACTGGAAGACCTGCACTCATTATCACGATAGACCACTAGCACTGGACTCTCTGTCCTCAGGCTAAAGCTCAACTTGAACCCTTGAACCATGTTGCCCTCGTGACAGAGGGACAGATCGGAGGAGAAGTTACCAAAAAATAAAAGAAAATTAACAATGTTGCAGTTCATTAGATATATTTAAAAACAAATTCTTACAACAAAAAATTACTACAAAAATCTTATCCTCTTTCTAAAATCAAGCCGATCTCAGATGCCTGTCTTTGTGATGTCACACATACAGGCCCCTCCCATGACTGTTTGATTGACAGTAGCATTTCAGCACAGACTGGACTGGCATCTCACCTTAGACCTGCCCTGAGTGAACTGTCTTCAGTCCACCATTGTTTCACCACCGGACCAGATGTAGACAAGAATGTCTCCTAGGAGACTGAGGTGTTCTGTTGTTGGATGAAATAATGAACATAGCAGTCGTCAGTTACTCCCATCATTTGAGCCGCTGAAGATGCAGTGGATTACATTTGATTTTGAAGGGAATGCACCACCGATCTTCTTAAATCATTTGTAATCAAGTTACAGAAAAAGTGCATATAAGGTTTTTTAATGAATCTTTGCAAATCGTCTTTCCTAATAATGTGCTAAATAGCAAGTTTCACGATAAATGCGGCTAAAGTAAAGGGGGCGGGAATTTCGATTGGATTGAAAGGGATGGTGTAGACCTGGAATAATCTGATCAACAGACAAAGAAATGAAGCATATAAACTTCTTAGAATCTAAAACTGTTTTGGATTCATTCCAATTTAAAAAAAAGTGCACGTAACCATATATATTGAAGCAAAATGAGGAGGGATTTGTTTGAACACCAGTGATGATCTGAAATAAACGCACTTAATAAAAATTACAGCAGGGAAGAGATTCTAACATCCATTTATTAATATTAACCTATTCACAAATCAATCATTCTTTTGAACCAATTTAATGATTTGGTCTCTAAAGGGTGGATTTGTTTTTGGTTTTGAGATCATTATTAGAGATTATCATTGAAAATGTATAAAAGTATGAATTTTAATATTCAAAAATTATTGTGTCAATAATTTGGGGGACAGCAAGAACGATAACAATGATTTTTGTAATAATATCAGTAATTAACTCAACATATGAAGCCACAGTGTTTCATTTAATGACTTTTGGAAACACTTTTGACTAACACCTCAAAAGAATTTTAGAACAGGTTCGCTGCAATGAACAGATTCACCAAAAGGAATCTGACTTCTCATTGCAACTATAAATCAAGCTTCTTCATGCTTTCATTCTCTTTGAAAGTTTCATCACTTCTTCCTCAAGTTCAAAAGCTGCTGCAATGCTTAACACATGAAGCCATAACATATTTTTCTATCCAACTTGCTTTCCAGCTGTTCTTTTTCATAGTTAGTCTTAATTCACTCTATTCAGAGATCAGAAATGCAAGGATCACAACGGTTTGAAACAGGACCACTTTGATTTAAACGATTATCCTCCAGTACGAGGCAAGATTCCACTATTGTGTAGTTTGGCATTTAATGAATTAGCATCCACATACACATACAAAGTCAGAGAAACACTGAAAAGCAGCATGTTCTCACATGCCAACTTCACAGAAAGGAGAACACTTGATTTGTTGATTTAACAAACAATGCCAAAATCTCTGCTAGCAGGTTTCCAGATTCCAACTGTGGAATAAGACAGGATTTCAAAGATTAGTTCACTCAATAAAACCATTTATATAAACTCTGTTAGGCTTTCTATTTATTTCCATTAAAAAAGTCCTGCTCTATTTCATTCAATGAAAGAGCCCATCAAGCTCCAAAAGGACCAAAAAGCATCATAAAACAATCATAAGTTGAAAGTCAATATGACTTGTTTGCTGTATCCCAAGATATTTTGTATGATGAAACAGACTGAAATTTAAGTCGGTATTCATTAGAAGTCTTGTTTTACAGCTTTGGACACCATTCCCTTTCATTGTATGAAAAACAGCAGCTCAGACATTCTTCTAAACATCTCATTTCAAGTTCCACAGATGCATTTGGTGTATTTTTGCCAGATGAACGCATTAACCCAAGTACCTTTTCACGTAACAACCCAAGTGGTCTGTTTCAGCAAAGAGCAAAGAGGGTGGGAGTGAGAACGTGATGCCTCTAGGCCTCTCCTATAAGCATTCCAGTCTACACTTGTATCAAGAATTTCTCATTGCGTTCTCTTTTTATCACATTTCACCCTTCAATCTTGTCATTATAAACAGCGTTTTTTCCACCCTTAAGAAAACTTTGGCTTTGACGGCTGTATTCTAAACTTCAGCTAAGAATCTCTTCTTTTCTCAGTGCTATCTAACCTGTCAGAGGTGAGGAGAGAGGAGAAGATACACTCAACAGGCTGGCAGGTACGATCTTGTTCTTTCCACCTCACACACTCTCTCTTTTTTGCTGTAGGTCTAATACTAAACAGTGACAAAGGAAAGATAAAAAATAAACTTCACTAAAAAGTAATGCTTTATTAAATAATTGATAGATAACATGAAATTCCCAAATCAGTTTAGCCAACTCAAAACGAACACCATTAGGCACCATTCATAAGTCACTCAGCCTTCAGGGCAGTACTTTTTAATTCAAGGCCTGGTTTATTGTATACATGTCTAACCATGTCAAAAGCAAGGACAGAACCACTGTTTCTGAATGTTTTGAAGTACAGGTCTCTGTTTATAGTCTCATAATAAGAATTCGCAAGCTGCGTGTTTAACAAAACCATTGGCCATTCTGAGCACAGCTGTTTGCTATTTGTAGCTTGTACTTGAGCATCTTGTGTGCAAAACAAGATCCAATCCTATTACAATATAAAAAGAATCACATTTGTTAAATAAAGCACATGGCCTCTCATTAGCCAGAGCAGCGTTTATTTTCAGTGGCCTTACACTTAGCCCTTCAAGTGCGAATGCAAAATACGGTACTTGCTAAATTGCCCCCTCATCAAACCTTTTAGATTTTAGCAGCCTCAAAAAAGACAGTCTCTCCTCAGCAGTGGCTTGTGCCAAAAAGCACAGCACTAAAAAGTAGAGAACAAAAGAAAAAAGAAGGAGAAAAGGGACGTTTTGTGCCCTGAAGGAAAATTGTTCTGATTTGTGCTTGATTCTATTGAGCACTAGAAACCAATGAGGGCTCGTGAGTCACTTGCCATGTAGTCGCAGTCTCATGGTGGACACAAATATGGCTGGCATATACCAATGTCTAATCAGTCTGGTTTACTTAAAGGTATAGCTCACCCAAAAATACGAATTCTTTCAGAAACAGAAGCTCAACCGTAGCTTCACGCAAGAGCATCACTGATTCTCACGCATCAAGCAAACAAGCTTGCGCTTCCGTTGACCATATTTAATATGCATTATGTGAGAGGTCAATATCCATATGAATAAAAGCCTAAATTAAATCTGTTGTCTGTGTCTATGAGCTTTTTGAAGCCTCAAAGTGTTGGTGTAATGAAATTTCAATGGAGGGACAGAATTGTGCTTTAACACTAACCAAGAAGTAAACTGTATCTTATCAAATATCTTGTTTTATGTTTTCTTATGGGTGCAAAATAATCAACACCTGCTACTTTTATTCAGATCACAGCATCTAAATACACTATAGTGTTGTTATCTGAATAAATGTTAACCACTTCAGATGTTCACCCCTAAATGATATATAAAACACCACAAACCATGGTTTCAAACTTTTAAAAGGCAATCAAGCTATCTCTTCATATTAAAGTGGTTGATTCTCACGCAGAAGAAGCTGAAAACTGGACCAGACTTGATGTCAATATTCAAAAGTATAGACAATACAACCTGCCATACAGAGAGGATCTAGAGTGCAGATTTACAGAATCCATTAGACCTATAAGAGTGATGTTAGCTTCAAATGCTCTGTATTCCAGACTAATGTGTATTTTCTCTGTTTGTGTGGCCGCCAGCATAACTAAAAGCACTGCTGATTTACAAAATGGAAAAAGGAACTCACCATTTATAGAAGGACGACCACTATTTCACATTTACATTAATAAACCAAAAGCACTCTGAAAAGACACAGAAGTTTGGACATCAGTCTGGCCTTATTGATTCAATTGTTCTTTCCCACAGAGACAAACTTTGCTCTGATGGTCTGGCTTTGAGAAGGTTGAAATAAGCAGTGACTGCCATCATTATACAGATATATTATACAGATATAGCTTGAAGCTATGCGGTTATGTTTTAGTATCTTCACTCTAACTCTATAAATGATTTCCCTCAAGGAAAGGTAGAGGTTTGGACTTTCACTCAGGTTAGTCAAAGGCCCTGGAGGTGCTCAGTTAGCGAACAGACACACCCTCCTTCGAGAACACTGACTGTCAATGGCTGATTACTAGTGACGGTACACATGATACGCTTAAAAAAGTTGAGAGAAGAACAAAAAAATGTAAAAAGTTTCATTTGGAATGCTATGATTGCTGTATTAATATAATGTAAATGGTTTATGTAATGTCACAAAATGCGAGCTGCTTCATTAGGTACAATAAAGATGCAGTTGGAGCAGAAAACACCACCTGCTTTTGCAATCAGGACCGCCGTCACCACCACGGGAGATTTTTAACTCTCAAATCTCTACACGGCCAGAAGATGTAAGTTACAGCTTTATGCTGAATCAGGAAAGTGTTTTTTTTTTACCTTGAACGCAGTGCTCCACCTCCTCCAAGTTGCGGAGAGTAATCCGCATCAGGCTTGAATTGAGCATCAGTTCATTCTTGTGGCTCTGCCACATGTACTCAGGGGCCAGGTTGACAAAGAAAATGCGTGTATCTCCGGTGGCCACCTGACTGTCGCAAATATGGGGGTCTCCGAAACCGCAGATCATCACCTTGTTTCCCCCATCCAGCAGCACCTCTCCATTCACCATGGTCTTGCCTTTTAGGTAACGCCATACCCTGACCTTCAAACAGGGGAAAGACAACATGAGATTAAGAAAACACTATTTTCTGCAGATCAAGGTCACTTTCTTGCACATTTCAAAGCGGCCACCTACCGCCAGTTGCATAAGAACCTGCGATCTAACTCTGCACAACACTTACAATGCGTTTATGATTCATATATGCTTGAGTGATGGTCCAAAAGCATGAGGCCACATTGAAAATATCTAAAATAATCAATTATGCTATGAAATGAATAGGAAAGATAAGATTCTAGACTATTTCTATGTCACACATCAAAATTAAGTAAACATGTGTCTCTTGTGAACTGGTCAGATGTCAATTGTTATGTTTACGATATATTTTAACATTTTAAAAATGCAAAAAAAGAAGCAGTTTTCATTAGTATCAGACATTACCGAATAAGCTTTGCAGTGTTTTATGAAATGATAGTAGGAAGAGCTGCCATTTCAGATTACTCTTCTTTTCACACTTTTTATGTCCTAGTGATTAGTTTCTGCAAGACTTTGATATACGTGACCGCATTCAGTTATTTCTAACAGAGAAAGCACATGATTAGATGATAATTGCAGATAATTGAACCCGAAGCACTAATAGAGCTTGAAAGGACATCAAATCACTGCAAAGGCTGTTCAGGTTTCTTGTGTTTGAAAGATCACATTACAGGTGGATCAAAGTAGGACTGTGAAAATTTTTCATCAACTGAGTAAAACCAATGTCCACACGTTACAAAAACCCATTAGAAAGATATTTAAACAGGTCCCTTTTATATACAATTATTATACAATTTTAAATGGTTGCAGCTACTTGGTGTTCATGATATACTGAGTTAACCATTTAGACAGCATTATACATGTCCCCATGATATGAGTTTCAGACCAGGACAACTCAAATATTGGGCTGGTAGCTTTCGTCTATATGTCTAACAGGTGATATACATTGCAACACAGTTGCACAGTAACCATTAAAGTATACGCTTAAACGAAGTACATGTTTACCTTTTTTGCTTTCACTTTAATGCAATCGACGGGTGTCTGGTGCACAAAGTCTTACCTTGCAGGAATAAGTGTTGTGCACCGGATCCATGTTCAAGATCTCCTCTACAGTCCCTGTTAAAACTATATTCGCCTCTTCTTCTCGTTTTTCCAGGTCCCTTTCTGAACAACTTCCATGACAACGCTGACTCAAAAGCACAAAAACAACAGCAAACGACCAAACGGGCCAATAAAACGCCTTTCTGTGAGAAAAGCCCATAGTCAAACCAAACGGATAAACGAGAAAGTTAGAAACTCTCAATGCAAACGCCGGACGAGTTCTGCAGCAAGTTTGATGTAAATAATAACACGACCGCGCGCTTGTCTCTATCTTCTTTAAACTTCACTGCATGTGATCTGCGCTCATATCTGCGCTGAGTGAACGCGCGAGCATCAGCCGGCAGACAGAGAAGAATAGAGAGGAACGAGGAATGCCTCTGCTCACCCCCCTCGTGCGCACACTCGCTGTCCTTTCAGAATGACGCTCCTTTCACAGGATATTTGCATGCAATCTGAATTGCTGATACGAGCGGCGGAGGGGGCGATTCCAAGCGCGCTGGTGAGAAGCGGGTGTAAAACGCCACCCCTTGGAGAGATTGTGCCAATTCGGACAAATCAACCGGTCCAGAGGATTATAGATAAGAGTGAAAGAATAAACTTTCAACTAATAGTGATCTTTTCAGTTACACTTGTATGAACATACAGAGATGCTCAGTTTGAAGTCTTAAAACCTTTAGAATTTTAATGCTACTGGCTGGATTGTCACCAAAACTATCACGATTTACGAGTAAATCAAGATTGAATTCTGAAGTTAATACTATTTTCACGTTTTGTTTTACAACATACTTAGTCACACTTCAAAAGTGACCTTTACAGCCGCTTTAAAAAAAGCCTGCTAACAAAATATATATAATATATATAAAATATATCAAAATATATTACAAAATTATATTAAGACTACAACGGCACTCGGATTTATCATGCATGTAATCCCACATTATTGTGGTAGTTCAAGTCCATACAGTATATAGAAACACATTTTATTTTAAATATTCTCGCTATTAACAAGCCATTAGCTGCTACTACTTTTGCCTCAATAAACTCCTAATTTGCACCTTATTAACAGTTAATAATAATTTAGGGATTAGGGATTTACAACATGGTCATGAAGAATATGTTCTTTATTACTGTCAATAAACAGCCAAATGTTAATAATAGGCATGCTAATAAACAACTAGTTAATAGTGAGAATACTAAAGTGTTACTATATATATATATGTTTATACCAAGAATAAGTATAAAAAAAACTATAATGAATAAACCTGTACACACACACACACTATATACCTACTCTATCTATATATTATAAACTTTTTTACCTTCTTGTTGTAATAACAATTCAAATAAGCATTATGAGGTCAAATTTGGCCAGCATTTTAGGTTAAGTGGGTTCTCCTTTCAAGTGTTGTAATAAGAACTATGCAATTACAACCAGTCCCAATAATTACATATTAAGTTAATGTTGTTCATTAAAATTACTTGGTATTTACTCATGCAATTACAGTACACTGTAAAATGCACTGTAGAGTACAGCATAACCAAATAAACAAAAACATTTAACCTTAACACAAATATTTGTACCTTTTCATCAGATGTTACTTTCATCTTAACATCTATAGAGGTCAATCAGTAACAGTGTTACTAATACAAACATCATTCTGAGACACACACAACCGATAAAACCCTTACAGTCGCTCCCAGTTCTAAACTGACAGTGCATAAATTTCCACCCTTTCAAAAGCTGTAATTTTACTACCCGTCCATCTATTCCTGGAAAATGACAGGGCGTGGAATCTGTGGTTGCACTGATATATTTGTAGGAATACTTTCATTTTAATGGCACCATGTCCTGACCCTTAATTCTTAAACCACAATACCAATGGTTTTTTAAAATATTATTTACAATCCAGGTTTGTGGTTTGAGAAATGGTTCTATTATTGACAAAGGTGTGAATTATTACTTAAGAAAGTGGCTCAGTGAAGGATATTTTTATATATTGCAGGTAACTTAACATTTTAATACATTATTAATCAACTTCACAGGCTCTCCAAGCTGATGTATAACCACCTTTCTTCCATGTTCAAACAGTTGCATGGTCCTAAAATCAAATTACTTTTTTAATTGGAGAATGCAATAAAATAAACAGGGGACTCATATTTTAGCTGGAAGTTTGAAGTTAAAAATGTTTTAATGATGAATTTGTTTCTTACAAACACAAAGATGTTCACTTCACAAGGCATCAGTTGATGAACATGGAGTCAGGCTATTTGTGAATTATCGTGATTTTAATTTTTTTTCAGCTGTTTGGACTCTCATTCTGACGGCACCCATTCACTGCAGATGATTCATTGGTGAGCAAGTGATGTAATGCTTTTAAATTTCGTCAAACTGATAAAGAAACAAACTAATCTACATCTTGGATTGCGGGTGAGTAACTTTTCAGCAAATTTTCATTTTTGAGTATTCTTTTAGGTGGCTATTAGTTTTTATACAACCAATAAAACAAATCTCATCCTAAGACTGAAGTCCTATATACCCACCCACTCACTCGCTCGTTCACTTTCCTGTAAAATAATGAAGTCAGCCCACATAAAGCCCATTACAGTCAAGCTCATTTGAGAAATATCATTCAAACTGAAATATCACCCCAGTGGAATCACTCCATCTGCTTTGAAACAAGCGTAGGAGTTCAACATTTCTGGAAAACTATTGCAGCACTTCACAATGTGAAGAGAGTAATACTGCCTATGGATTGATGCGAAAGAAAAAGATTGCACGTAAGCCACAGACACCACTGTTGAAATTCAGGTAACATAAACCATCAGCTTCTCTGTCTCAGCTTGAGAGCTTTTAACATCACAACAACAGCTAGCTCCTGCCCGCAAATATGTCACCACAAAAGGTTTCGAAAAAAATTAAAATAAAATAAAATAAGTATTAACAAGCTCACCCAGAGGAGACACTTTCTTCAGCACCATGCCAGTCAAAGCATAATCGGCTTGACAGACGCAAATATTGTTTTAAATTCAGTTTAGTGATATTCCCTTTAGTCATTTGTTATTTTGATTTTGCTTCCTAAGCTGCCTGGTGGCATTCCCGGTGTTGTCGCTATGCTATTATGGGGGATTTCTACTTTATTCACAGAGTGATGAATGATTGTAATGTGATTTAATGTGCAAAAAATTAAAACAATTCATGGCTTGTGATGCTAGCGGAGATGCAGTAGTTCTTGCTGAATTATGTACAGCTGGAGTGTTTGGACTACGGTCTATTGGAAAAGCATTTTATTACCAAAGGCATCTTCATCTAAACAGTTCTTACAAAACATACATGCATAAACAGGGTTACTCAGAGGAGCTTTCTGTTTTGCTGTTGTTTTTGCAATGGAAAGCATAATAATTCATGAGTCTGCATCGATTTATTAACACGACTGTGAAGAATTACAAAATTGCTGAAGCACTTTAGTGCTTAGAGGAGAATGTAAATGGTTTAAAAAGCAACAGGATAAATGAATACATTGTTGATACATTTATCTTATATAATGCTATATACTGTATACATATATATATTCTCTGAAGGTAAAAAATAAAATGTGAAACTCTTCAGTCTCATTTGTAACGCTACTACGGTTTGTTCCTTGTGTGTGTTGCATCTGCATTAATGTCGGTCAGATGTCTTTTTATGTAATTTAGGGATTTTTAAAAGCTTTGTGGGTTCTGTTTTAATGCCCCTCTTTGCTTTCAACTCCTAAGTATTACAAACATTGTGTATTTTTGTAAAGACTAGTGTTAACCATAAAGAGTTTTGGCCAAGCACATGATTGTTCTCATATGTGGTCTCCAGTTCTTCTCTCTGCATGCAACTGCCTCGTACTGACAATAAAATCACATCCTTATTTTTCATTTGAATCCTTCAGTTCTCTCCAAACATCTCAGTGTGTCTGCTGAAAGTGAAACATGATATTTTGACCATTCTGACAACAAGCTGCGAGCGACCCAGAATCTCTTTGACGTACCACTGAAAAACATCCCACAGTGCCAACGCCATGATAATGCCAGTCGACAGCTCACAAAGAAGACATGTGACATCTGTATCACAGCAATATGCCCAACAATGGCACTATATGTCACTGCTACACTGAATGAAATCCATATGTGAACTTGCAAGAATATTCGCAAAGGACTGCTTTCAATAAAACTAAGTCCAGGTGGTCTGGACTGCATTCAGATGTCCAAGTGAGATCAGACATGAGTTCACCACACTCTTCAAAATAAAGGTTCCAATAGTTGTTGGGGTTTTTTTTTGGGGGGGGGGGGGGTGGTGCCGCATTTTGGTTCCATTCTAATAACCTGATAAGCCTAATAAGGTCTGAAGAACCTTAAAATATTTTTTTTTTACTTTAATAAGAGTCATTACCCATCATACACTATGCAACATTCAGTGGAATCTCATCAACTGCCCAGTATCTGCAGACTTGCTTTGATTTTCTGCAACTAGCTCTTGACTGTAAATATGGCCAAAAGTTGTATTCCAGCCTTTAGCAACACAATGTGCTGAATAGTAATCAAAGCACGGGCCAATGTTGACCACTTTATTGGGATAAATGAAGCCACAGATCATTGAAAAATTAGCTGTGTGTTTCAATCTTTCATCGTCTCACACGGAGCGAGTGCTGCAAGCCAAACAACAAGAGGGAACGGAGCAAACACACAACGATGGCAGCTTATGGCCAGATGTTGTTGTGCATGGAGGTGTCAAGTCTAAACAGGAAGCAGTTTCTCACACCTGGTGTAAAACTGGTTGCTTGGCAGGAATTTCTTCCTCAGTTATTTCCCTAGCAAATTACCACATTCAGTGCATCAAAAAAAAAAGAACACCTAAAAAGCCCAGCTCTGGTCTTCTGTGTTTGATTGGTTTGAGTAGAGATGAAATATTTTCTGTGGTATCTCAGGGCACTAAACAAACAGACAAACACTGGCCATCTGGATGCATTGTGGTCTTAACTTAATGCTAGCACACTACTGCATTCCCAAGTTTTCTTTTAGAAGAAAATAGTATACTGTTCTACAATACTGTGTGCTCTGTTGTACTGTATACTGATGATTTTTTCAAATGTAGTGTCCTGTAGGTCATCCAGGTATTTCATGCATGCAGAAGATTTGCATTCCTTGGGATACAGAAAATGTGCATACTGTTTAGTGTATACATGCTATATATGTGACCTGGACCACAAAACCAGTCTTGTCACTGGGGTACATTTTTAGCAATAGCCAAAAAAAAAACATTGTATGGGTAAAAATTATCGATTTTTCTTTTATGCCAAAAATCATTAGGATATTAAGTAAAGAACATGTTCCATAAAAATGTTTTGCAAATTTCCTACCGTAAATATATCAAAACTTGATTTTTGATAAGTAATATGCATTGCTAAGAACTTCATTTGGACAACTTTAAAAGCGATTTTATTAATATTTAGTTTTTTTTTTTTTTTTTGCACCCTCAGATTCCAGATATTCAAATAGTTCTATCTTGATCAAATATTGTCTGATCCTAACAAACCATACATCAATGGAAAGTTTATTTATTCAGCTTTGGGATTATGTATATGTATTTAGAAAAATTGACACTTAAGACTGGTTTTGCAGTCCAGGGTAAAATATACAGACAAATAGTATGAGTAGTATTGTGATATGACATGTTTCAGACTCCATTACGCATACATTTTACCACCCTCATGTAAACACGCCTGCATTACTTCAGCACAACCTTGATATATTGACATCCACTTAACCTTTTAACTTCTGCTTGTAAAGTGTCAGGCTTCGCCCGAGTATCACAAAATAAACACATTTACTGGTATCAGTCTCCATAATATAATGTGCACATGAAGAGATCTTCAATCTCCACTGTAGACCATACATGGCTGAGGTTATGAAGAGACCTGGGACCTCACATATTAAACTTTGCATACATTTAATCTTAAAAGTGTGCGTAAGCACAAAAGTAAAGAAAACTTAATGTACATCACAATGTACTCAATTGCCTCCCTGAAATAACCATATATATATATATATATATATATATATATATATATATATATATATATATATATATATATATATGAGCATTTTTTCTTATGCATAAACTTATCCTCATGCAATTTTCATATACTAACATCCAGAAGTATGGTCCAAATTATCCGAACATGACAAAACTGACAGTAATGTTATCTGTGCCTATAAGAATATTGCAATACTGCTAAAACCATTTTCGTAATCAGCATCATTGAACATCCTTAAACACTATGTGCTTTTCAAGCAATGTATTATTGCAATGTATTAAAATATGAATTAAGTTTATTGTTCTTATTCCACTGACAAATTATTTTTCAACTAAGCATATGCAAAATACACTACAGGGATGTTTAGATATTACTACAATGATACCTATGCATGGTTAAATATGATTGGAAACGACACAGAGTAAAAAACAAACGGATAACTAAAATAATAATAAATATTACCGGTTTATTTATCCTACATCTCAATAACTGTTGAAATAGCCTAGTAATTTCAATGCATTGCTGAACTCGGATGGCATTTTCCACAATGCTTGGCATTCCATATGTGGGGTTTATGATTACCGTCGTACCGAAATTATAACAGATTTGATTTTTGATTTTTTTAAGTCACATGTTGTGAATTTTTTGCCTTTGCCACCAACAAAACACTTGTGTGGTCTGTATAATCCTATTTAACCAATTTGTACAGACAGATGTGTAAAATGTATAAATATATTAAGTATTTGTTCTCTTTCATCCGTGATAGAGCATGCCTTTTAATCACAGGTGAAGTAATGTGAGGTGAACACGCCTTTCAAAATTCAAATGACGCAACATAATTTCATCAACGTAGTTCTTCAAGCCAATCATTTTTCAATATCACTCTAGTGAGCCTGTTTGAAGTTAACTCTATCCAACAAGTGAAATCTGAAAGAATATGAAAAACAAGTGAATTACTGTTTTATATTATCAAATATAAATTTGTCCCATTGAAGGAGTGGATTATGGAGTTTGCCTACACATAACCTACAGGCAGATACAGATGTTCATTCATTTATTTAATGGTGTTTAGATTTCTTCCGTTAGTGTTGAGGTGTTGATTATAACGCACTGATAATCTAAACTACTTTTTTATCAAGAAGAGTTCATTTGCACACAGGAGCATGATCATTACTTATCTACTGTAAGGACTTTTGAGATGGACTGAAGATTGTATTGATTTGTGTGGTTGCTGTAGGTGGCAGGCCGAACGAACTATGGTCTTGAGCAAAAGCATTCTTAAAAAATGTGTTCTTTGCTGGTAACATGTTCATATAAGTTGCCTAAATTATTTCTATGCTTATGGTTTAGGTGTAATGCAGGCTATATTGTTTGTTACAGGATTTGTGCGCATGGTGGTGATTTGTGCTAATTGGTGTTTTTGTTTCCCTCATGTGTTTAATGATGCTGGCCATTTGTCTTGTCTTGTCAATACAATGATTCTCAGCATTTGTAAGGTGTAGTCCTTGTTATATACAGTAGGCCTACTGTTGATAATGATTGTCTGTTGGATATTTTAAAAGTGGCAAAAAGCAGAATGATTGATTTTTATATTTACTATTTCTGTATGTTTAGACTCATAGACCCATTATCTTAATTATCATTATGTAGCAAAGTTTTTAAAGAGATTTTCTTTTTGTTAGTTTTTATTATTATTATTAATTTTCCATTTGTCCCAGACCATACTTTTCTAATCCAACTGTAAATGAATCATGTGAAGTAGACCGTTTAAATGTTAAATATAAACAAATTTTAAAATGAAATATTTTTGAGAAAATAATTTGTTAAAATTTTTATAAGAATTAAAAACATTTAGTATTCTTGATGATCAAAGAGACAATAGTGTCAGTGAAGAGCTGAGATGAAATACAAAAAAAGAAAAGATTAATCAAAGTAAATATCTCATGAACAATATTTGAATTTTACTTTCAATCAAACTGTTATGTCAAATTGTACAAAAATGCTATTTAATTGTTTTCAGAACACATTTAATTCTAAATGAATGTTTAACAAGACAAAATCTCAGTAGTTTTATTTAAAGTTTTCAATCTAATTTAAATGCTGTGTTTTCATTAAAGGATGCTGTTCGTAAGCAAATTAAATAAGTGAAAGTTTGAAAAGTACATTTTAAGTAGAGCTGAATTTGAATAAAACATCAGACAGAGAGGCGCCGCCTTATTATTCAACAACAACAACAAAAAAAGCTCATCCTTATATTGCATTAGTTTTTGAAAACCTGCTTATGTTTCTGAAAGGGTACCATTTTTCAGCGTACGATCAGCGTGGGGAGACGTTTTGATTAGAACTAATTTACAGTGGCGTGAGAGAGTGGAGTGGCCCCAGTGGACACATTTCCTAATTGAGTGAATGCGTTCTGCCGGCTTGAACACTCTGTTAATATATTGCCACATAAAATGGATCTGAGCTCTAAATTATGTCTACTCTTCTCCTTGTGCTTTCTGCAAACCACTCAGGAGACATGGACATATAGCCCCTGCAGGCATTGACTAAGGAAAAAAACTCTTTGAAAAAAAAAAAAAAAAAAGTTTGTTTTACTATGACAAAGGTTGTGCTTAATATACAATGTAATCTTGTAAATCCTGATGTGCACTCTGATAGTCTGACTCAACAATTATAAATAGTGCTGTATGGGAACAGAGACAAGACATAAACCGTGATTTGCTATGGGAAGGATCTTGGAATCACTTCGGATGATTCAGCTGGTTTTGACGGTGAGTTTGGCCAGTGTCTATGCTGTAGGTTATCAGTCTTTACTGGTGATGAGATAAGACTTGCTCCTGTCTTCCTTTTTCAGTTGACGAACAACACAAAGTCCATTTAAGGAACAGAAAGTGTCACATAAATAAACTGTTAATCAATGATTGTTAAAGTAGGAGTAGCATATAGAAATCACTTATCAATCCATAAAAAACTGAAATTATATACAAATACATTTGTTTGCTGTAACTCCAGGATTTTAAAATAAGCAAAAACTTGGTAAAACCTTTTCAAAGCAGCTGTAGTGTTGCACTTTTTATGTCTTCTAGCTTTAGTCGTTCATGAATCACTGTAAGGGTGAACAGCATGACTAGACAGAGACTTCAATAAAATCAGTGGGGTCAGAATGGAACAGAAGAACTTGAGAGCTCCACACAGCCCACTCCGCTACTGGGCCGTAGCATTTCATTAGGTAACTGCAGAGACACGGCCTGCTGGAAATGATTTTTCTGACTGATGAACTGCTGACACCAGCTGGCCCTGTGATGAAGTAGATGTCCTTCTCAGACTTCTGTGAAGCAGATAGATGATTTGCTGCATCATGCAGTGACAGAAATGGTGTGGCAGAAATCAGAGAAGTGATCATATGTAGTGCACTGCCCAAATAGTTACTTTGGATACTGCCCCCATAACAGATAAACAGCTGTTGCAACATGTTTATAGATCCAGACGATACAGTGAATCATATCAGTACTTATCATTTAAGCAAACAACTCTCAAACAAAGATGAGTCTGAAGAACGTAAGTATCTTTGTCTAGTTTGCAGTAAAACAGAGCAAGATAATAAGACTTGTTTTCAGAAAAGAGTTATACAAAAAGTCTGTCTTCATTTAATCCAGTTGTCTACTTGTTGATAATTGATTTAATTAAACAAAAATGTTAATTTCCTGAAAATGTCCTTAACCTCAAGCCATAAAAAATGTCAATTGGCACAGACTTGGTGAAATTTAGCATTACATCATTTGCTCACCAGCTCCTCTGCAGTGAATGGGTGCCATCACAATGAGAGTTCAAACAGCTAATAAAAGAATTATGATAATTAAATAAAAAAAGACACATGGATCTCTAATTGACTTTAGTTCATTATAACGTCATGTGAAGAGAAAAGCTTCATCGTTAAGATATTTTTAACCCTTGCTTCTGGCTAAAATATACATAATATTGTTTTCTCCAGTGAAAAAATTGTCTCGTCTGAATCAGGAGAGAAGTATGCACAGATTAGGCACTGTTTACTTATTCTAAATAAATGTGAATGGATTTGATGTGAGAGGATCACAGGGAATAAACATTATAACTGGAGGAAACATTTATGGTGACAAGCAAAGGTTTAAAGTTTAAAAGCCTTGATGAATTGGTAAAGATTTTCACTTTACAAGAAAATTGATGGACTGGAGTTGTATGAACTTGTGAATTGTTGTGATGTTGTTATCAGCTGTTTGGACGGCACCCATTCACTGCAGACGATCCGTTGGTGAGCAAGTGATGTAATGCTCAATTTCTCCAAATCTGTTCTGATGATGAAACAAACGTATCTACTGTACATGTTGAATGGCCTGAGGATGAGTAAAGTTGTGACAAAACATTCTGATGAATTAATAACTAGCCTATTTAATTTTTCTCTATCTTGAACTAAGGTTTTATTATGTCTCATTGTCGTGTACAGGTTTGCTTCTCAAGTATCTAATATTGTTATGAATTATGTTTTAAAAGGGTGTTTCGATTTGTATCCCGCTGGAAAACAAGATAAAAATTAACATAAGAAAATGATTTTTGCAGTGCATCTGTCTGTCCATCAGAATAGCAGCAGTAGCAGCCAGGGTTATGGCATGTTGTTCACTCCACACGTCTGCCACTGCAGTGCTCTCTGACCACAACGCCTGCAGCCCTGAATGTCTCAGCAGTAAAAAATGCCTCAGCTGTATCCGGGGCCCGTGCCACAGCATGGCCAATGCTCAAAAAGCGGCTGTTACACCTCTTGACTGTGCCTTCTAATTTCCTTACTCAGCGTCACTGAGCCTCCAGCTATCCCTCTCAGCACCTCGGCACACGAAAGGCCTAGAAGAGGAAAGGGGGCAGTGCTCCTCCCTCTTAATAATCCCTTTTTCTTATCTCTATTCCACTTCTATACCTTCCATGCGTCAGCTCCAGTGCACCTAACCCACAATCTGTCAATCAGCACACACATTCAGGCGTTATAGACATTCCCTCAGTGCACCCACGTCAGAGTATATGGAAAAGACTTATGACTACCTCTTTGTCATCTGGGTGACCATTCTGGGATGCAGATATAAATTCAGACTTTTAAGTGCTAAATCTTAGAGGACATAAAAAGTTTTTAAAAGTGTTTGCCCATATTGGTCACCTTTTAGAGAATCAAACACCTACAGCTTACCACCGACTGTGAATGGAAATTTCGCTCAAAAATTAAAATGAAAAAAAAAGGTAAAAAAAGATATTTTGAGAAATGTATGTAATTTTGTTTGTTTGTTTGTTGCTTTGTTTATTTTTTTTATTTTATTTTTTGCCCATACACTGGAAGTGAATGGACACCTAAACTGTTTAGTTACAAACATTTTTCAAAATATAATCTTTTGTGTGTCATAGGAGAAAGAATGTCATACAGGTCTGGAATTACATGAGGGTTTCATTTTCACATTTTTGGCTAAACTACAACACAAAAGTGCATAAAAAGTATAATAAAGAAATGCATTCCAAGATTCTAAAACATGCAAAGCATCATGCAAATAAAGTGTAGCTACTGACTGGTTGTTCATATGGTTTTAGGGGAAACCATAGTATCCATTTACCTACCAATGGATTCTCTGCATTGCAGTGCCATCTTTTTTTCTTATTTTTAAAAAAAAATTTAAATCTTGATGTACATAGCTTTTGAGACGGTCACACCCAGGATAAAATATATTTTTAATAATTGTTCTAATTGTATGAGAATAGGAAAGTCCACAACAGAACTTTAATGAAAACAAGTGATAACATGGAAATCACATTCAGATTAAAAATGATATAAAATCCTTTTAAAGTACCCATACAAATAACACCTCACAGACTGAACTGGCACTTCGTGGTTATCTGTTCCAAACAAAGACATAAATGAAAGGGAGAGAAAACATTATTTCAGCCATACAAAAATGTTCAATGTAATGCACAATAATTTTAGCTTTCATTGTCCAAATGTGGTTTTAAATTAAGAAAAACTCTCAGGATGCTCCCTGTGCTGTCATTATTTATGTCGTGAGAATTCTGAATGATAGACAGGCAGTCTGAGATTATACATGGCTGAGAACCAGAGTAAGGCAGTAATTTGGCGGTCTGAGATCCAGGTAAAAGATGCCATCTTCACAGTGCACATATCACAAACATGTCTGGCACTGACAGCAGGATCACACTTGCTTTAGGGCTTCTTATGAAATGCAGAATATAAATATGGAAACTAAGGGAGTTCTCAGAGTAAAACCTCAGAGAGCCCAGCAACAGAACTGATTTGGTTCAAGATCTTAAACATAAGCATCGTTAGGTTCTTCTGAACACAGTAGGCCTGTCTGGCTGTTCAACATCCAGCACGTTCTTTGCTTCCATCTGCTGGTCAAATAAGTTAACTACAATTTTTAGTCTTAAAGGGATAGTTCACGTAAAAATGAAAAAAATTTGCTCACCTCATGTTTCTCTCAGCAAGCTTTTTTCTTCTTCTGTGATATATAAAAGTTGCATTTTTAGATGATTGATCTTGCTGATTTTTCCATATGAAAACGAATAAGGACTTGACAGGGCCTGTCAAGCTTTACAAATGACACAGGTCTTCTGAAGTCGTATAATAGCTTTGCATGAGAAACTCAATGAAATTGAACCTCTTTTACAGTGTTAATCTTCCCCTCCAGTGAGCTGTACTGAGTGAGCTGAACTGAACAAATCATTCAGACCGGTTTTGTGATCTAGGACAACCATTTCATCAGAAAGATTTAATTTAATCAAAGAGTTTGTTTACAAATTGGATATATTAAAAATATATGAATATTTTGTGGATATGTCAATAATTTAATTGAGTAACAAATTCAATTTTGTCTATAAATTCTGTATTTATTTATTTATTTATTTTGTACAGTCCTAGTTCTCACCTTTTGTTATTGGACAGAATTTAGATTTCTGATTAATATATACTTTAAGTTCCATTGCAGAGGTGTTTGAGCCTTTGCTATTGTTGGTTCTAGTCTATGGAGAAAATTATCATCTTCTGTTAGAGATGTGCCTTCCTTAGCAGTTTTTAAATATCTGCTTAAACATCTACTGTCAATAGCTTCTACTTCGTCAACTACTGTGATAGTGTGCTTTGTTGTATTGTGGTTTCTAATTTTGTTTCGTTTTTAGTTGTATTGTACAGCAATTTGGATCAACCGGGAGATGTGTGACAATGCTTTATAAAGAAAGAAAGACAAAATGTACCTTTAAGAAAATCAGTAATATGGATAGCAACACTGCCCTTCAGTGGTCACTTAGAGAACTTTACTTATTGTAGAAATAATAAAAAAAACAAATAATAAAAAAATAACCAGTGCTAATGAAAGTGTATCTTGAATATGCAAATATGTATAAAAGCTGTGGCTGGCTGGCGAACTGATGAAACAAATATAGAGTTAAATAAAGTTCAATCAGTGGAGGTTTCAATTGCTTGACGTAAAGGAATTCTCATTTAGTGTAGATTGTTTTGTACATTTAGAGAAACTTTGCCTGGTGTAATCATCAGGTTCCTTCATCAATTTATTGGTTTACAATATTACATTGTCAGATAAAACCACTCCTCCACTTCTGCCAGTGTGTCTGAGAGTTCATTCAAACAGTCTCTCAACTCTAGCTCCAGCATGATGGATTGAATGGCTGTCCTCTAATCTTGGCAGCAGTCTCAAATTAAATAGGAGCTTTATATCAAGCTGGTGTCATTTAACATTACGGGAGTGAAACACTCAGGTGCGGGCAAAAATGACAACCAGTGGCAAGGTGCCAAAGCTGACAGTGACCTGAAAGCAGAAGGAGTGAGGGAGAGGAAAAATGACAAGCCCTTCAAAAATCCTTTTTACAATGTGGTTTTGATTTGTCTGCCTGCTCATGTGCTCTTTGCATACTAAACAGCTCTATGAAAGACCCAGAGCGGGGCTTGTGAGATGTGCTCTGGTAATGGGAAGTTCAAAGTAACAAAGTAAGTTCAAAGAGTTCAGAGATGAAGTGTGAGTTTTATGATGTGTGACTGGCATCAGTATACACAAAATATGTATTTTGGATTGAGCACAGAAAGCAAAACCTAATTTCCATGCCCTTATCACATTGTTTAGTGTATGTACAAGTTTCACATGGTCATACAAAACAAAAAATGTCAAGAAATAGTAGTTGATTTCCATGCCTAGAAAAGTCATGTACTGTAAATGAACAAACGTTATAAAAAGTTATAAAAATGTCTTTAGTCAATGTAAATTTTTCTAATTGTTTCTAAAAATTTAAATGTTTACATTCACGTTGGCTTGATGATTTCCTTCAATATTTTAACAGGTAACCTAAAATTAGCATTTTGTAAAGTAAAATGTTTGTTATAAAAGGCAGTGATTTGATTTGTTGCCCGTTTCTTTGGGAAAACTTGGTAGCTGCTGTTTTCTTGTTAACAACTTTCCATTTCAGTAGATCAGAAGAGGGCAGCAGAGATGTGTGTTTATGAATACTCACAGGCCAGCTTGACCAGAATTGGCAACAAAAACACTTGTTTTGTTCTGGAATTTCTCTCTGGGAATCTTAACCTGTAAATACTGACAAAAACAGTGTAGCAGACAACTTACATAAAATCCATGCAATTATCAATATTAAAAAGCTTAGTTTTATGATCAAAGCTCTGCAGTTTTTATTGTTAGTAGTTTCTTAACAACAGGTATTTTAACAAAAATATCATGTTGAATTCTGTTGATAATTTGAATTGCCCTGGAAATGTATAAAATATGATGCATTAGGCTTTATTGGGTTAATAAATGCAGGTATGTGTCTAATTAATTATGAGAACAGATGCGACTGAAGCAAAAGTATTCTTGAAAAGATATTTCAATAAAATCTTTTCTTCAGTCAATGTATTTTCTTTCTTCAAACCATTTAACCTGTTTCTGAGCTTTGTAATGGACTCTAACTTTCAAATGATATTATCAGATCATCATATTAGTAGCTAAATTATCAAAAGATTAAAAAAGTGAGCATTTTAAATTACAGCAAAAAGGAGGAAAATGTATCCAAAAATGGTCCAATACAAATTTTGCTATATTCCATGTTCTGTGAAGCAATACAGTGTATTTGTATCACAATGTTTGACATCAACAAAAAGTGAGCATTGTCTAATGTCTAAGGTTTGGAATAACATGAGGGTGATTAACTTTCAGAATTTTCACAGTGAACAGTCTCTTTAAATATTTCACTGAAATGGAACTCTTTGAATGCTTTGTTTTTGAATTAAGCGAAGGATTTGTTTCCTGTCAACGGATAAATCGGTTATGTCTTGAGAGCACAAATAAGCATTCTACTTTCAACAGCCCTGAAACCTCCCAATGATCCACTGCATTTCGGGGACACAAACAAAGCAACAACTTTTAGAAATGCTTTATGTTCTTCGTCATGCTTATCTGCAGGCCCTCGTGTGAACATGAGTGGAAGGGAAACAAATCTTGGACCTGTTGACCTACAATCTTCACATCCCGTCTTACCCAGTCTCAGACATCTTTGATGCCACAAAAACAAAGAGGAAGTGGCATCCATAAGCCTTTGGAATTTATGCGTAAACCCATAGAGATGGCACTCCATCAGAGTCGCCATTCATGTGAGCAATCAACTTTATATGGGAAGCTGAATAGAGAAGGATTTGAGGCAAGAAAACGGGGGAAATTTGTCTGGATTGTCAGAAGGAAAAGCGCTGCATACTTCTCCAAAAGACTTTGATGTCACACAAGATGATTGAGAGATGGGAGGCATGGTTTGATTTAATTTGCCAGAGAATGGTTGGAAGGGGAGGAGGCAGATTTATATATAAAAAAAAAATCAGTTCACAGAGAATGACAAAAAGAGCACATTTCAACAAATGTATCAATCTGCCAGTAAGGAGCCCAAGAAAGAGGGAGTGCAGAGGTCTGAATGACGTGAGAGGCTGAGGAAGAGAAAGCAGGTTGTGAGAAAATGCTCCGGATGGCACCTCTAAAGAAAAAGCTTTCTCTCTCCTGCTGGGCCCAGCTCGGCTCCTGTCCCCCGTCACAATGTGGGGCCTGCGGAGGCCCCCTGCCCCCTGACTGCCCTTGCTGCACTAGGAGAGCATTCCCAGCCTGGCTCCAGAACCCTGGCATATGGAGGCCAGACTGAGGGGGTTGCTCTCCACTGTGGCCCCCCGGCAGCAGCTACACTGTCTGTCAGCAGTGTGGAGCCTACTCCTAGAGAGCCGGACACGAGATCTTACTGCAAGGGTCAGTGCTTTACTGCAAGGGCACACTAAAACTGTTGTCAGAGACAGCATGAAGAGTGAAAGAAACATGAAATATATTCGGCTCTCATTTTACTTAAGAGCAGGGGTCTAGTTTGGACTGTCAAAACTGACAGAGCCTAGGCGAGGACGACAAGCTAGTAACACCATCGAATTGCCCCCCTACCTGTTAAACTTCTGATGTGAATTAAAAATGCTTTTAAACTGGGAGAGAAATCTCAAGCTTCTATTGGATTTTCCATTTGGTTTTTAAATCACACTTTGATTTATTGATCGGATTACTCTACTTTGATTGTATTTACTTCTGTTTTTAAGGTTGTTGTTATGTTTTATTTCTTTTTTTTTCTTTTTTTTTTACAGAAATGCAAAATGTAAAATAAGTAGGGATGCATAATATATCAGTGGTTAAACCAGTATCATCAGATAAATGTGGCTTTATAAAGTTAAAGAACTGGTCTGATAAGTAAAATAGGCCATATGTATAATGCAGTTGTTAAACAATGTAAATTAAAATAATCAGAGCCTGAAAAACCTAAAACAAAATGGTATTAATGGACCATTTATTCCAGTTTATTCTTTGTTTTTGTGAAAGCTAAATTTTTTCATTTAAATTTTCCAATTATCTGCCAAATTGTTAATGTTAGAGCATACCTAAAAATAAACATGTCAAAACATTTGGAAAGATTTTTATATCAACCAGATATAATTTGAGATTCTGCAAAATAAGAAACCAGGGGGCAGAGATGAAGTGGGGTCCAGTCAGGAACTAGCATTTCTCTAAATGCCTTTTGTATAGTTGCAGTCAACGGCTGTCTGTAAACTAGCTTCAAGTGTCCATCTGAAGAATTTCACTGTAACTGTAATGCATTGGTTAATGGCCCCACAAAATGGGCCACACATGCCGTCCCAACAAGAGAGTTGCAATCTGTACAACCTAGTACACTTTACTCAGGAGAGCTATGCTTCTTGGCCTGCCCTCAGCCCTTCAGCTCCGACATTAACTAATGTTGGTTCACTGCAGGAATATGCAGCCATTCTAATGCAAATGGCAGATTTAACCAGCTCCTTATCCTCAGTGTCTGAGCCTCTGTTCAACTTGATCTGCTGGGAAAAGCGAGCCGAGAAAAAGAGAGAGAGAAAGAGCAAGAAAGCGAGGCAACAAAAAGTGGAGTGTGTAAAACATTATTGTCAAAGCACAGGCACAAGCAAGTTTGTTTCTTTACTTTGCCTTTGTGAATCTTAAGTAACTGGTGGTCAAATATGAATGCTGAATGTATGCTTGTAATTATGCGAATAAGTAACATTATGGTTGGATTATGGTTGGAAAGCATGACCCAGACAGCAAAGTGCCGAAGGAAGTGAGAACCCGGCGGAGAGTTTTACACTTTCTCAATGCAGAGCAGCAGAAAGGCCAGGTGGTCATTAAAACTGCTGTAATCCTCTTCATGAATAGATCACGGTTTCTCTCACTGTGAGGAAAGCTATGCATGAGCACTACTGCAGAGAGAGAGGGCGAGAGAGAGAAGAGTAGTGTTTGATGCTGGGCCCCCAGGTCCTTTAGCACAGTGGCTGAACCATGTTTCTGAGCGGATGTGTTAACAGTTTCAGGCTCAATGGAGGGAGAAATCCCCACAAAGAGAGGTGTACAAATATTGTGGGAAATCCGTCCACTCTTTAATATTTCATGAAGCCCCACAATCTATTCATTGGACTTCATTCCTTTGGAGGGGCCCTCATTCAGACTCACTCCACCGCCTCAATGGGCAGCTCTTAATTGAGTGCCCGCTCAGTTTCCAGCTCCCTGGCAGATTGTTCTTGATGAAAAGACCCTGGCTCTTCATCTTTCTCCTCTTCTGCCTAAGAGTGGGAAGCAGAAATGAGGGCGTGCCTTGCTGGTGGTATGTGTAAGAGGGAGGGTTAGTCGGGGGAGGTGGATGAAAAATAAGAAGCAAAAAGTAAGGGAGATGGCAAGCAAGACCATTCAAGAGTTTGCATGTGTTGTGAGGCGAAAATGCAAGGGTTGTCTCTTATCCTAGGCGAGATAAGGATCCCATGCACTGAGAAAGTCTATGCCAGTACAATACAAACTGCTGTTCAGATTGAGGCCTTAGGGCTGAGCAATGATTCAGTCAACTCATTCGGGCTCCCCGCTGCCTCTGGCTGACAGAGAGGCCTTTCAGCACCGCTGACAGCACCTCAGAGAAATCCCCCATTTGCACCCTGGGAGCCCCGCATAGTCTGGTGTCAGCCCACACCGCGTCTTAAAACAGTCCGCAAGATAGATGCTGCTGTGCTAATCAGTCGTTTGTGTGCTGTACGGACACCATGCTGGGAATCTCAAGATGCTGAAGAGCACTGAGCACCTTTTTGATCTTTTCAAGGGTTTGTTAGATCAACTGTTTATTTACCACACAGCGAGGTCCCTCTTTCATACCTTACGTCTTGAATGGGTACAACAGTGAAGTAACCTTCACACTTGTTGCACCTGTTCCCAAGCTAGACAGAGTTTCATTGATAAAACAATAGACATCAAAGCAAATCTTGCAGACCTGCCAAGGTCTCACGTTGTAGGTCTTTGGTGAATTGTTGGTAGGCATGTAAATGATATTCTGTGAGGTAAAACTGGACTGAAAGGAGTAATAAAGTGCTGTGCAATGTAAAGACTGATATGGTTAAACCAAAGTGACATTGATTACAGCTCCTCGCACCGATTTAACATAGATAAATCTTGTAACAGACCGAGACATGGGACTCGAACTGTGTCAAGCACCCCATAATATAAATCGGACCTGGCCCCATGTGACAGTGACCCGACTGTGAAAGTGTGACCATGGGTGTTATCAGGATCCTGGATATGTCCAGCTGCATGCATGGCCCCTGATCCCATGATTACAGGTCATCCGGTAAGAAAAGCTAAGCCTGGCATGCTCCAGCTGAGTCCGCTCACACTAACCCTGATGTGTGTCCAACAGGCTTAGGGCAACTCATGAGGGATGGAGGATGCCTGTTGAGAGGAGTCCAAGGGAGAAGAAAATCCATCGGTACCACCCCCTTCTATCAGCTCTTTCCTCCCCACCATGCCTGGTTTGCTTCTGGGTTCTAGTGCAAGGAACTCTGGTGCATGCATGGAGTATGGATTTCTCAGGGAGAGAAATTTCTTAAGGCTGATGATACACGGGGCAGCTTTCTGATCAATGTTGTCGACCAGGTGAGACACAGGACCCACGACTGTTCTAAAGTATCCATATATAAAAATTGTTACCATTTCTTGATGGGAAAGTGCACAAGAAACATTGCTCAAAAAAAGTTGCCCCGTATATCCACCGGCAGCGCCAGGGGGGGTCTTGGGGGGTCTCAAGACCCTGCAAAAAAACGCTTTGACCCCCCATTTGACCCCCCCATCCTCTTCCTGATTAAAAAATATATATATACGGGATAAAGATTAAAAAAAGTTTCTCTTCAAACTGCGCAGAACAATAATAAATAATAATTATTTAAAGGCCTAAAATGAAGGGCAGCCATCGACAATGATATTACATCGAGAACCGGTGAACCGTTTTTTTTTTTTAACTGGTTTATTGGATCCAATTGTCTGAAAGAACCGGTTCACTTGAGCACCTGCTCCTTTGCCCCTTAAGTGCCCTTTTGTCAAAGCAAAATGTCCTCGAATTTTTTTTGTAACATACCCTTTTGTGAATGCCTGCCCACGCCCAATCATAATATTAGTACAATTTATTAATAATAATTTAGCCGTAAATAAAATGACCAACATGATGACCTTTCACCCGACGACGACGACCTCATCCGACCGGGACGATTCCTCACGTAGCACGCGCATTTTTTAATTGTGATTGTATTGTAGGATATTTTCAACACCGTTGCAGCTGGTAAGTGGTGTTTCATTCTCAGCGAAGTGATTTTGATGTTTATTTACTTATTATTATTTTACAAGAACGATGTGATGTGAGAACATGCAGATATGTTGTTTATATTGCTGTGTGTAGCCTGTAGTGCAGAAGTAACACTAGCGTGCTGTTTGAGGGAGAAAAGTTTCACAGGCATCGAAGGGTCTGGTGTTTTTTATGTTATTTGACTAAACTTTTATTATATTACAGTACTTATTTATTTTTTAACACGTTGAGTGCCTTAAAAATAATTATCACAACACTGGTAAGGCTTATTCAGATTTTCTCATTCTCTGAATTATCATTATAAAAATAAAAACAATTCAGAAATGAATTAAAATATAATTATATTTTAAATGTGACCCAAATATTTTTTTTTTCTACAACAGCAACAGTGTTTACAACAGCAAGACCAATTTAGCCTGTAAACATAATAATATCTCTCTGGAAATAAATGTAAAAATATCAATGTCAATAAAAAATGCATAATATACCTGACATCAAAGTGCAGTGTGAAGGATATGAATAACAAATGTAGCCTGTCATTTGTTTACATCGCAAAGGTGTATAATTTTAGACAACTACAACAGTAATAATAATATTAATCACTATATTCCATTGTATCAGTTTTTTAATGTTTTGTATCAATATTTAAGGTGGACTTATTGATTAGGTGCAAGAGTAGTAGTGATGGTTAAAACAATAGATTAATGCTGAAATAGTAAATTGAGCCCTGTTCCTAGATGGACAGAGAGTGGAAAGTAATAGATCAAATGAGGAGATGGAGATAGAGGAAGAAAAAGAGGAAAATGTAGAGGCACAAGTGACAGAAAGAGAGCAGAGAACAGCAAGCCAAGAGACAGAGGCTGGTGAGAAAGAGGGAAATGTAGAGGCAAAAGTGTTTTCTACAGTTTTTACTATAACAGCTGTTCTTAATTATTCTGTAGAACAGAGAAGAAAAAGCCATCAGGTTGGGACAATTTAAGACATTTCAGTTTCTAATCCCAGAGCTATTATTATTAAATAGCTAATAGCTATTACTATTAACTTAAAATTGTCTTCTCTATTGTTTCTTTTTCAAAACTGCATCAAAGCATTTGCTGCTGTATCAATACATAATCATCCACATCGATACGAGAATCAACAAGGAATGCATCACAATATATTGCTGTATTGATATTTTGAACAGCACCATTTAAAGCCTTGTTCCATGTGCCCCTTTTATACTTTGAGCACCTGCCCCTCCAAAGGTCTCTTCACGGCCCTGTTTAGAGCCATGTTAAAAAAGTTAACAGCTTAAGTAATTTGTGGATTAATGCTTATTGGAGACGCGAACAGTTTCAAACAATTCAGTTCGATTTGGTGAACTGTTTCAAGAAGATCCAGTTACATCGAATGATTCGTTTGTGAACCGGATATCACTACACTTCAGTGTTTTGAAATCTCACACAACAGACACGGAAGAGAAGACAATGCTGAATAATGTCATAGTATTTGCTATTTTTGGACCAAAATGTATTTTCGATGCAGTAATATGCAGTTATTAGCTGTGTCCACTGTATTTTTTGTTGGTTTTTATGAGACCCCCCTTGAAATGACCAGGACCCCCCATTGCCCCCCCAATCAAAATTGTCTGGAGCCGCCACTGCGTACATCATCAGCCTTAGTCTTCCTTTTTTAAGTTTCTGCTCTTCACATTGATGGGGATGTCACACAACATGTCTGACTTTTTTAAATAAATGTAACAGTTGACCAAAGTGGGTTGCCAGGAAGAAAACTATAGGAATACCTTTAATGTGAGCTAATTTGACTGGAAACATAGGGAATTTCATTCAAGAATACAGGAAGACTTATTTTGCATTGAAGTCTGAGAGTCAGGTTTAGAATATTAATGTGAGACTTTCAAGAGGCAGTCTAAGTGGTACCTCGTCTCTGTGTCCAATCACACATTTTTTTTGATGAACTTCAAGAATGCACTGTCTGAGAACTTAAAAGAGCTGTAGGAATTTGACTTCAAAAACATTGCCTTGATCCAGAGAGTGGTTAAATCCATCTCAGAGCTGATAAAGTGCCACCACCTCACCCTGTCCCCATCACTACCGAGATAATGACAAGAGCATGCAACACTCAGACAGCTTGCCCAGCTCAACTTTTCAGTAACATTACAGGTGCTTTCAGAGTCAAGAGCCCAGCATAGAGATGAAGGAAGTCAGGGTTAAGCACAGTAACATGATTGCACCTTTCTTGTTAACCTAACAAGCAGGTGATTAATTCGAGGAGCTAATATTGTGGTACCCAAGTCAGGAGGAAATACCTCCGGTGGCCTAATCCACACAGGCTTGGCCCAAGACACTCACTGTGCTAATCAGCAAGGCTCTTTGTGTTGGACAGGTATTAGCCAAAAAGTGCAGGTCTGGCCTGCAATAGTTGTGGGCTTGAGAGGAGGCCTACCTCAAAGACCCCGGAATGGGAGGGGCGGAAGGAGGCCGCTATTATCAAGGGTTTCTCCTTTTTATTTGCTAGGCTTGCATTTTCTATCTGTATGCAGTGGACATGAAAGAGTCTGGGTCTCAGAGTGGTCTTTGTGCCTCTTTATATTGGACGGCATCTAAATCTAAGCAGCCAGACTATGTGCTGTTCTGATTCTCAATGAAGCCCATTCTCTCAAAGCAAGTTTGGAAACACTGTTTGAGAGTCAAGATGTCCTTGTTCATTTTTTTTTTGTCCAGTAAGCCATCAAATTAAAAAGGAATCAGCTTCAGAGTGTTTAAAGTGGTGTTGGGTATGTCTATTACATTGGCCGGCTTGACCCACCTAGTTTGGTGACCAATAAAATTATACTGCCAAGAGGCAGCTTTCATGTTTGGAATATTTATATCCCTAAAACTGAGCAGCGAGTGACATAAATAAACACAGTGGAGGTTCATCTTATCTGAGCTACAAAGGGCACGAGTGTGTCGCTGCCAAAGGCTGTAGTGAACTTTGACCCTGCTGGGTCACAGAGAGCGTTTGTCCCTCCATAATTGGACAGAACGGTCCTTTCGCTCTTCATTTAACCTTTTCTGACTGATTCTTTCTTCCCTAGTAGCCACAAAGCCCCTGGTCCTGACCCAGTTGTTCCTGGCATATTTTTGCTCCCCCAACCCAGGCCTTTGAAAGCTGGAGAAAAGCTGGAGTGTGCTTGGCCTGTAAGGAACAATGGCAGAGTTAGTGACCGCTGACCTCAAGGGCTTTGAGATTTTTTCCTGGATCAGGAGCTGCCTTTCTCCATGACTAGTTGCTGCTCTACAGCTCAGGAACAGAATGAGAGTAAACACTTGTTAAGAAGTGATTCTTCTTCTCCTTCAACCTTGCACCAACACCCCCCCCCCCCCCCCCCCACCACCATCTCCTTTTTTTCTTTCCTTTTTCAGTCTCTTTGGTTCTTTTGTGTCCATGTGTTATAGAAGTTAAGGCAGGTCCTCTCTTCTGGCAGAATCCTGAAAGTCCATCACTGTCACAAGCACAATGTCCATCCGTCACAGAACGCACACTTAGTAACTATATGTATTTACGACTGTGGAAACTGTCAGATCTGTTGCCTTGCTTTTATTTTCTACAAAGAACAAGAAAGAAATGTTGTGTATTTAGGAACTGGTAAAATAGAATCCATCAGTGTTAACACACAAACACACAAAATATATATAAAAAATTGTGGAATAATAATTTTGAGGTAATGTTGTATTTTGATACAGTTGGGTTCGACACTGACATGAGACAGAAAAAGTGCAATGGATTGTCCAATAGAGACAAATCTGCTGAAACACTACTATTCTGATATTATGCAATTAATGAAACAATTAAATTTAGGTTAATACATTTTGTCAACTTTTGCTTTCATTTCTTTCGACAGAACAACTCAAGCTGCATGAACTCTAAGTTTGTGTATTTATAAATAACACAGAAATAAGAATACATTTTTTTGATTCAGCATTTCTTTTTGATATATTTTTTTAAATACTTTAAAAAAATCCCAGAATTTTATTATTATTATAGAATTCCCTATTATTACTAAGAATGCATTCTTGAATAGGACTTCATTCAAGGATCTTGTATTCACCGGATTATATCTCCATTCCTATTGCAGTTTCCAAGAATGACACCCCCACCCTATGAGGGCTGGTCGTCGAGGTGACCATAGTGCTGTCCTCTCGCGTGTCCAGAGGCTGTACAGCAGAAGCAGACTGAGAGGGACCCATGAGAGGTCTGTGAGTGGGCAGAAACATATGGGCTGAAAGAGAGACCCACTGGGGCTGGAAGCTCCAGAGACCACAGGAGGCTTTGTCTTCGGCCCTGCCCTCCATACCACTTAATTGTGCAAAACAGCATTGTACAGTATTGTCAAGTGCTGCCTGTCTTTAGTGTGTGGACACCCATGAAAAGAGACCCTCTCTCACTTTCTTTTGCTCAGTAGGTGTTTTAGTGCTTCTCTTTTAACCCATTCTTCTTCGTCAAATCACCTCGCTGCTTCCTTTTGGCCTTTTTGTCCAGTTTGAAATGTTCTCTTGACTGATGACCAGAGAGGAACTAAGTGAACTGATTTCCATTTCTGCATTGTCTAAGCCATGTGTCTGTAAATCTGTAGGATAGTCCAGTAATACACCAAAAATCTCAGTCCTGCGGCCTCTTTATCAGTTATGGAGTCTAAAATAGCTGTTGTCTTACAAATTGTGGTCGGTCAAGGCCAAAGTCCTATACTAGAATGAAATATTAATTGGGTTGGTAAAAAATATAGATTTTTTATTTGCTTCAGTAAAATAATTAAAAGGTTCAGAGTAGTTTGAGCTGTTTTATTAATTAAAATCTTTTTTTAGCCATTTGGAAGTTTCTATAATTTCTCAAATATTTTCTCTAATTTAAAGTAAAAGCCTGAAGAAAATTTCTGTAAAATAATCAGGCATTATAAATTAAATTATAATTTCAGAATGAGATAGAACCAAATCAAGAGCTTGTGAACTTAAATCAAATCATGAAACTGTATCAGTACCTAGTCCTAGATTTCCATTAATGTCTATCAATTGTTTAAAAGTGCACTCAGTATTTTGTCACTATTATCACTTTACATTAATAATTGGCTGCTAATAGTTCACTTTGACAATGGTTTCACTAAAGGAACATAAAAAATATGGGCATATTTAATTAATTCATTTTTAAAAAAGCAACCAAAATTCTAAAAGACACTTTGCTTTCTACTTTTTGGTCTACATAACAATGGGGATAATTCAGACCTAAAGATTCATAAAGAAGCCTTCTTTACGCCTGAACTATTTTCATTTGCATTTTAAATAGACAAAGCACTACACATCCCAATATTCTAATTATATTACTCAGAGGTCAGCTGTTTGGAAAAATTACAAATATTATAATGGTACTGATTTACTGCTGAACGTGAGGTGACCCATCCCCTTTAAAGCTTCCTGTCTTGTTGTGCCTATAAAGCTGTCCCTGGCCCTGTGAGGCATGAAATACATTCCCATTTAATTGACAGAAATCTAAAACAGCTGGCTGGCTGCTTTTCACAATATGGCATGTCTGCACACTTTTACTTCTTTATAGTTCTGTGTCTGGAGTGTCACAGATGTGACCCTGTCTGCAATCGTAACCACACTGTTCTTTGCACTCTTTTCTTCACAAATACTTTCCGCCCCATTTCACCTGTCTGTGACACACCCTCCCACCACACACTCACGCACACACACACACACACACACACACACACACATGGATAAGTGCGCCCATCGCCACAGTGGTTGACCCCTAAGGCACCCAGGTTTTGTGTAATTTTTATTGTCAAGAATTGTCAAGTTATGCTTACTTTATTTTACTCATAAATTAAAAAAACTCCATTAGAAAACACCATAGGAAAATCTGTAGGGCGCCCATAACCAGTGTTGGGAAGGTTACTTTGGAAATGTAATAGGTTACAGATTACAAGTTACCCTGTTTAAAATGTAATAGTAGTGTAACTTTTTCAATTACTTTATCAAAGTAATGTAACTAATTACTTTTGAGTACTTTTTGATTACTTTTCTAAATTTGTGAAAATTAAAGAATAATAAATAAAAGCATATACATCAACTTAAATACAGTTATCTAATAAGCATGTGACGTATTCTGTGTAATAAACTCCTGAAACATTGGTGTTTTTTTTAAACTGCTGTCTCTTTGTATATGATGATAGTTTTCTCAAAATAAGTAAAATGCACATGAAGTGACACAGAGCAGTTCTAGAAATTATGTTTATGTGCTCGTGTACTCCTATATTGAGGCAGCAGAGGTTGAAAACACTGCGAGCTTCAGTAGGCCTATGTGTAGTAAATGAAACCATGTCTTTGCCATTAATTTACAAGAAGGGCAGACTGGGAAAAAAATTCAGACTGGAAAATTCAAACTCATACAAACAAATTCATGGACAAAACTATTTTTTTGTATGGACCTGACATAAAAAAGGTTTAAATCTTTAATTTGGGGACATGCAAAATAATTAAAAGATCTCTCCTGAACTGCAACTTCACTTCCATTTTTCTCTTCAGTTTCTTTATTTTGCTCTGTTATCCATCTCTCTCATGACTTTAATACTCAAGATTGAACAAAACTATACTTAACAATACAATACTCTACAATACTACAATATCTTTATAGAAAAATCCTAATACTGTACACGAGTCATGTTTTTCCCTTACAAAAATTAACCATGCTTTTATTAGCCTATATAAAAGTAAAATAACCTTTTTTTTATTTTATTTTTTATTTTATTTTTAAATAAATACATTTGTAAAATAATTTTACATTTTTGGTTACCACAGTTAAACAATAGTAACAATTTTCTCTGGATTTATAGTTAAATTTTAAAATGTTAATTTTCGTTAGGGTTGTGTTGTTGTCTATCGTAGCTCCCCCTAAATCTATATAAAAAGAAATCTGATTTTTTTTTCAGCTAAATTACTACTGTAACATTACAACAGATACTAATGATGACCTTTATATAGTATTTTGAGTGATGACTGATGAGCAACGATCTGCTGCTTGATTTAAAAAAAAGCATCTTTACAGATAAAACTGACCTGAAACCCTGAAGACTAGTTCTGCTTCTCTGCTCCAGCTGTGCGCTTCCACAGTCCACTCTCTCTCTCTCTCTCTCTCTCTCTCTCTCTCGCATTGATTACTCTGAGTCTGATCCAAACCGTTTGGCGGAGGCGCGGAGAGCTAATTATCAAATGGCGGATTCGCAAATGATCGCTTTAGTACATTCGGCGTGCAATTATACAATAACAATATTAAAATAGTGCGGCAAATCATCTGCCAGGCCACCGGGATTTGTCCCGGTTCTCCCGGTGTCCAGTCCGCGCCTGATTTCCAACACGCAAAATGTGCAAGTCATATATTGGATTTTTTGTGCTTAATATTTACAGACACTAGTCCATGTCATGTTTTGATTCAAGTGTACTGACCTACTTTTGATTTAGTCATCCAAAATGTGGCATATTCCGTCCGCGTTATAGGCATTACGTTTTTATGACTGGATTCTACGAACTAGACTGTATTTCCGCATACAGGAAATTATTAGGATGTATGTCTCATAATAGTCAGTGTAATTTGGGAAAGAAATCAGTTAAATCTGTATGTGGATGTGTGTAAATATTCAAATGTAATCCCCTTTGTAATCGTTAAAAATTTCATAAGTAACTGTAATTTAATTACTATTTTTTTCTTAGTAACTGTAACTAATTACAGTTACAATAATTTTGTAATTAAATTACGTAACGCCATTACATGTAACTAGTTACTCCCCAACACTGCCCATAACTAATTCATTTTTTGGGATTTGATGTCAGTCAAAAAGAATCTGATAAAGTGTAACATCAGGTTTGCATAGGTATTGCTTTTAAGGCAAAATCGGATTTTCTTTTTTTTTTTTTTTTTTACAAACATTAAAAACACACTTTATCCTATAAATGCTCTGGCAAAAGCCCACTGTATTCCAAAATGCTCTAATACAAACATACCTCATCTGTCAAACACTCTCGGTTTCCCTCGGAATCGTACCCATAGATTCATTTTCCCTGTCATGTACACAATGACTTCAGTGGCACTGGAATCTGCTAATGGTTAATCATCTGCCCTGCCACACTGGGGTTTTGTGATTACTCTTGAGAACACTGGGGTGCTAATGGAAGAGAGGCCGGGCAGGCCTGACCCTGTCATTACCTTAATGTGGGCCTGAGCTCTCCCGCCTTGCCTCCTGCCACCATCACATGAGCCTCACACATGCTAATGCCAGCCCTTTGATTGTTGCGCTAAATGAAAATTAATTGATTCTCATTCAAGTCTTTTGTCAGCTCCCTGTTTTCTCTACCGTGTGCTCTTTCTTTTTGGACCTGGCCACTCAACAATACACACCGCTGCCTTCTCCCCAATGCATTCTAAAGCATGTAAATGTACTTGCCATTGCTATGCAGACTGCAGAGGTACAAAAGAGAGTGAGCCGAGCAAATACAGCGCCTTGTCAGTTGGTTATGTATGTATGTCGCCTTTTGGTTAGCAATGCCCTACCTGTAGGTTCTTCAGATTCCCTTTTGTGCATGCTAACACGCTGTGAGGAGTACAGTTCTGGGGGACAGAATGTGAAACTCTGTGGGTTGGTCTTCGGTCACAATGCGTAGTCCATGGTGTCCTGATGGGACCACTTAATATGGAGAACAGTGAAACAAAAACGAATTCCGTTATGTCTATGAATCATTTGCGGTCACACTGTAGACAAACTGTTGACAAGTATAAAAGATTCAAATTACTTTTTTGAACCAACAGAGCAGAAGCTTCTTTTATAAAAGTTCCTCATGAGGCCTTTCTCATCTCATGATGTCTTGCCAAAATGCACGGGAAAGTTCTTAACTGAATGTAAAACCATTTCAGCACAATTCTTTTTTATGTCATCATTTGCTCACCATGTTGTACTAAAATAAACTTAATCTTTACTTTTTGTCATTATATAATTGACACTCAGTATAATGAAAGTGAATGAAGACTGGGGTTGTTGCCATAAAATGACATAAAATCACCTTAAATGTATCATAAAAGTTTTTACTCACTGAAAATCTTCTTCAAACCATTCTTTTGACTGATCTTTTCAGTGAGTCCGTTGATAGTATAGTTCACAAAACTGGTATGAATGATTCATTGAGGAATTGGACTGACTTGAATTTAGCTCAAAGTCTCTTAGCATTCAATACAGACAGTTTACAGAATTATTTGAATTCAGAAGACTTGGGACGAGATGTTTGAGTCACTTTTATGGTGCTTTTTGCTTACAGTTCAGCTGAATGGAAAATTCAACCATAACATTATTTAATATTTCCACTTTTGGTTTAAATGAACATGATTGACGAGTAAGTGACTTAATGTTTAATTTTGATGAACTATTTCATTAATGAATTCAGCTGATTGATTTCCTTGCATGCAGTTTGTCCACAGACCATTTAACTCCAAACATCCAGTGCCCTCATGCTTTGCTGCAGTTCTAATGGACTGTGATAAATTAATGTGCTGCAGATACACAGAGGAAAGAATCTCCTCAGTCTCTTAACATTGTCCCTCCAGCCTGTTTGTTTGTCGATCGATTGCCTTCCATTTTCCCTCTTGATTAACCAACCCTGCTCTGCTCTGCTCTGCTCTCCTTTTCTTTTCCAAGGCGAGGGAAGCAAATGGAGGGCTGGTGAAACATTAACCAGGTTGTGGTGGCTGACACTGATGGAATGAGACAGGAGTGTGATGTTCCCGTTGTCCAGTCTAAGGAAGGATTGTCCTCCGTTCCGGCTCGGTTGTGTGGGGTCACCTCAGAGGTCACCGTGGGCGTAACACTAAGATTAATTTAAGGACGGGGATGGTGAAAAGTCACCAAAATGGCCTTTGATTTATAAAGCTGACACTAACACGAAGCCTGTGACGTGTTTAGGAATGGCTGAGTGAGGAAGTGCAACAAAATAAGCAGGTCTCTGTGAAAGATCAGCATTTGCTGCAGTGCAATTCAGCTATTGCGGTCCGTGTTTTTAGATGGGCGGCATGAGAGCGAAGTAGGTATGAATGCCAATAAAAGGAGTGCCATTCGCAGGGCCATCATTCATGAGTGAGGGCTCCATGCCTCCACAAGCTTGCTCCCAGCTCCCCACACTCGTCGCCATTGTGACACTCTGGCAGAGTGGATCTTCTGTAGTGGTCGGAATCAATTCATTGGCCTGACAACACAGTACCAAACCAGGCTGCCCATGAAACCGCCATGAAACAGCCCTGGCCCCATCTGTCAGGGCCTCTGAGGCACATTGTGCCTGTGTGAATGTGCATGGGAGGGAAAGAGGAGGTTAATCAAGGTTTGGATGAGGAGGAGGAGGAGGGGAGAGAGTGTGTGACTGAATGTGTGGGAGGGGTGCATGACCATTATGCTGATCTGGCTGTTTTGCTGCTATTCAGAGCCATTAGAAGAATACATTCTTTGGCACTCCTTTGACTTGGGCAGTGTTCTGTCACCTATGCTGCCCAGTTTTCAGCAGCAAGGGTGGTCACAGGGCAGGGGATTGTGGGAATCAGGTTAATTAGAGAGGCCGGGGCGTTCGATGATGAGCGTGAGTAGGAGAGAGGCGTTTTAAGATAATCAAGCAGACCCTTGGCTTGACCTGCTCCTTGTTTAACCAGCCCTGTTGTGATGTTCCCGACAGATCTGATCTCTTCCTGCTGATGATCCCCAGCATACCTTTCATCAGATCTCGCATTGGTCTTTGCGCACCTGCGAAGTCCCAGCCTCTGCTTGTTTTCTTGTTTTGTCATTGATAACGCACAAAAGGCCTACAAAGCCTCGCGACTACATGTTTTCCTCCTAATTAGAATTCCTCCTTTCAGTGTTCAGAATGGCAAACCGTGTCGAAGAAGCGCTCTTGTTCATTTCTCATTCCTGAACCTGAACCGCCCCTCTCCTGTGGTGTCGCACAGAGATTCATGTTGGCTCTGCCGCACAATAGGATAAGTGCTGACCCCTAACCCTCTGGTTGACCTGCTCTATTGCGAGAGTTAGGGAGCGGTGCAGATGTGGGTAAACTTCCAGAGATCTAGAGAATGCTGCGCACTTGTTAAATGGCTGTTTCCCCCCTCGTTATTTAAAGAAAACTCCAAAGAGAAGTGGAAGATGGTTCTAATTAGAATGTGGGGTTCAAGCACAAAGGCTATTCCAAGAGGACAGATATATTCAGCTGATTAGAGTTGCCGGTGCTAACTAGCGGCCTGAGTGAATGAAGAGTATCAAGGGGTGTCTAACAAAGGAAAAAAGTGCATAACTTAATTAACAAGGATCATCGCCTAGCAAAATCAAGGCTAAAATAACAGTTCAAACTGAGTACAATGAGGTTTTTTTTAGTTAGTTCCTTTAGAAACGACACACAAATATTATTCACATAAATAACCTGTTACAGGTGTGTGCACCAGTAAGTTAACCTCTGCCTAAAATATATATATTATATTGCTTATTACTTATTGCAGGTGTGCGCTTTGGACTTTGCAACGCACTGGCATCTCCGTTTCTCTCACTGCAGCACTTATCATTAGCCACCAGAAGGTGGCAATCTACACCAAATCATTCTTAGCTTGGTGTAAATACTGCTCATTTACAGCAGTGAATCCCAACCGGAGCCACAAGGGTATAGTTTCTGTTCCAGAGGATCCTCAGAAAGATGATTTTGTTAGACTTTAGATATCAGTGGACAAAAATAATAATGAGTGTTGATTAATAACATAGAGATCTATGGGAAATCTAAGATAAATAACACAACATTGCTCAATTTTGTGGGCTTCAACTTTCTGATAAAAAAACAAATATATATATATATATATATATATATATATATATATATATATATATATATATATATATATATATATATATATATATATATATATATATATATATATATATAACTTTATTTTAGATAGTTAGCACCAAATAATCAATCTTTTAAAACAAAACAAACTAACTTATGTCTAATTAATATATAATATTAATAATTTTTGTTTGTTTGTTTTTTTTTGTTTTTTTTTCTTTCATAAACCAGAAATGATGGTTTCATTGGAAGGACTTACATTTCTACAGGTAGTGGCTGATTTTATTTATTAGTCTGTTGATTATTAATTGCAATGTTATCAGGCCCTTTGATATTTTAGTTCTTACAAGAACCTAGGAGATCTAAACAAACTGGAAATTTAGCAAAGAACAAAACAACACTAGCCCCTTTGTCTTTCATTGTATGATTTTGAACCACTTTCAAAAAGTCTTATGTGTTCCACAGAAAGAGAGAAAAAGTCAAAGTGTTGGTAAATGATTTTTTGTGAACTATTCCTTTAAAATAAATGTTGTCTAACACACAATGCAACTGATATTTCAGTAAAGCTGTATGTTTGGACTACCCTGGTTTTCTGCATTGCAAACACAGTATGTTCTGAGTATGACCCTGAAATTCAGTCATTCTCAAGTAAGTGATTTGTTTGCAATGCATTGCATCTCACAAAATACCTATTTCTAAGCTGTATCAGTTAACACTTTCAGATAAATGTCAGAGAGCCTGTTTATTAATGAATATCAATCAAATATTTACCAATATGAGATGCAACTGTCTTAAGTCTGTCATTTGTGGAACTGTTACTATATTACTACATAGGAACCCTTGTTTCATTGAGACTGGTGTAGAGTAAAGATGCTGACTTTCATATAGAGAAAGTGACCTCATCTGAGAGACAATGCCTAGGAAAGCTAATAGCATACCATTTAAATCAACCAAATGGGACAGGAGGAGACTCCCTTTAAACTCTCTCCATGTCCACCTCTCAAAAATGTGGAGGTGTCTTTTTGAGCAGCCCGATCCTGGGGTTTCAGACGGAGATACAGGGAGCTCTATGGCTCGGGAATGAGAACCTTTTATTTTTTTCACCGTATCGGCATCATAAATGTCTTGTTTCCTATTGTGTGGGAACTCATCACTGACATTGTTCCTGTGGATGCAGACACTGGTAGCCAATAAGTGGAACATGGTCTCCCATGGGGCTGGAGTCTAGCATTCCTGGCATTTCCAGTCGTCTGTGCTGCATCAGGCATGGAGGACTGGTGTACTCATCACTGATTGTGTTGGGATGTTTTTTCTGGCATGAAAGCACATGTGCGACCTTCATTGGAATGTCATTGTTTTTCCCGACCTGTTCCCTTAGTGATACTTTTTAAAATAACATCCAAAATGTTTGGTACTACAACATGTTTTTGTAAAAATTGCTCCCACATTGAGTTGAACGAACTGATTTACTGTTTCTCAGTTTTCCACGAATCCCGTATATATTGTTGCTAGTATGGTGTAAACATTCTGAAAGGAATGTAGGGGCAACGTTTCAGTTGACAGCTGCTTGTCATGGTGAGTATATTTTGCAGGTGAAGAATTCATCCTGTACAGTGAGAGAAGGGTTCTCACAGCCTGTGTTTGCTGTTTAGCTGGTGTGAATTCTACTCACAGTGTTCTGATGCCCTATAGGGTCATGGTGAGATCAGCCCTTCCTCACACACAATCTAACAGTCTCTCTTTCTCTTCCATTTCTTCCCACACACACACATAACTGGGGTGTATTAGTGTGATTCATGCAAATTATCTGTTATTATTAATTGCACATCTTTAAAAGTTGTTTTGCAGCTGTAGAGACTGATAGTGTGGTCATGTGCACCAACACCAGAGAAAAATAAAAATAATGCATATACATAATAGAGAACATTTAAAGATAGTGCTTTGTAAATGCTTGGAGATTCGTGCTCTGTACTCTGTTTAGCCTGACATGGAAAAGTGATGTATTAACAGTAGTCTGCCAGTAAATGAGTAAGTGTATCCATGTGTCCTGGCAAGCACTGGACTCCATTTATAACCACCCATACACAAGACAAAATCCTAGTGTTGAAGCAATTTAATAATTCCTGGCAAACAAACTTAATTTTGCTATACAAGATTAATCTAGATCATATATATATATATATATATATATATATATTAGTGGTGGGCATAGATAAATTTTTTTAGTCTAGATTAATCTCACTGTAATCTTGGAATTAATCTAGATTAATCTAGATTAAAATGGCTCACTTGAATTGTGCCGTAGGCATTCAGGATGTGTGTGCTACCCAAATAAAATAATGACTAAAAGTAACGCTAATTCTTTGAGAACAGGTTTCTCAAGACAGGTGGTGCATTAGACCAGGGGCTCATCTCCTGTTTTCGAAATGGACCGTTTCCTAACAACCTTACGCCTGTTTCACACATACTCCGTCTGCAGTGCGTATGCGTTGCGTATTTTTTTACGCACCCATGTTAACGAATTCCAGCGTTCAAGCGGTTGCGGTCCGTCATTGCGTTCCAGGAGCGGTGCATCTGCAGCAGTGCAGCGATCGTTCATGTAACGAGTAGCGGACTGCAAACGCGTCCTGTGTGAAAGCACAATGAGTATGAGTCCGTGCTGCTTCTGCACCACATACGAAATGCACACGGACTGCATACGCACTGCAGACTGAGTATGTGTGAAACAGGCGTGCGTCTTGTCGAGGTTTCCATTGGGAAGCTTCTTTTAAAAAAATTTCCCTGAAGCAAACCCTGCGGCATCTTAGCTGCATCCATGTTAGCACGTCACGTTTGATGTGGTAAGTTCACAGTAGGCATACACAGGGGCGCCGGACTGGGGGTAAAACCAGTACTGATTACCAGGGCCCCAAAGGAAAAGAGGGCCCTTGAAAAGTCTGGAATATATATTTTCAGGGGGGGCGGGGGCATTAGGACTGCCTATGCATAGGGCCCGGGATCTTGTGCAGCGCCCCTGGGCATACACACAGGTTTAAAGACTTGTTCTCACGTTAACACAGCACGTTAACGCCGATAACGGCCCACCACTAATATATATATATATCTGTGTGTGTGTGTGTGTGTGTGTTGAAATGAACAACCAGTGTGATTATACTTGAAAAAATTAAGGATGCAACAGAATTCTTTAGAGTGTTTTTCTAATTATATATAATGTGTCTGTATGTATGTATATTTTAATATTTTTATTGATTTTTATTTATTTATTTTTGTTCAAGGTTTTTTTTTTAGCTCTGTCACAAATTTTTACATAAATTATCTGGTACATTTAGATATTTTAATATTTCAAGTATGTAGTGTTCATAGTTAGCCATATTAGAGGTAATAATAGCTAAATTTGATTAATGTGTGGTTATTTGATAAATGTTGTTTCTGGTTGATGGTAGTGGCATTTAAAGCTAAAAATTTTTTTGAAAATCTAATCATTTCTAATCATTCAATGTTACATTTGCAAGTAACACCTTTATAAATAAAATAATTATAAATATTTGATCTGACATTATCCATTGACGTTTGCATCTGATATGTTGATGATAATAAATTTTTTGACTAAAAAAGAAAAAGAAAAGATCAGGAAGTTGATTCAAATCATAAATGAATAGCCTACCTCTAAACAATGAACTTAATTTTTCACTTGTGTAGCCTGTTTTGTTCCATGTACTAAGAGTCAGAGCTCAACAGTTTTTTAATACACTTTTCCCGTTTTATGCTTCTGTTTTGTTTGGATGTTACTAACTCTACCATCAAATCCAATCTGGTGTCTTCCAAAGGTCTTTTGATATCATCTCGTCAGATCTTCAGTTGGCTCTCACTGTAAGTCAGAAGTGCCAAAATCTCAAAGCCATATCACAAGTGCTTCGAACCTGAAACAAATGAAACAAAACTTAATTATATATGAGAGTGTGTGTGCATATTGTATTGTGTTACAGAGTAGCCAAAGGCCACCAAAGCACGCTAGGGACCTGACGCTACGCTCTAGCACAGGAATCTCCCAAATCACTCATGCAGCAGGAGGTAAAGCAACACATTATTGGTTTGCGCACTTTCCCAGGAAGGTAGGCAGGTCTCCTACCCTTTGCTTTAATATACTCAACAACAGGGACCTAAGCCCGCCACAGTAGTGTAACTCTCTTCTTTTTAATTAAATATGCTCACGCTGACAGTGAAGACCTTTGCACCTTTTTTAATCGAAATATTTCTCCACATGTTTTCAGAGTATATGGGATTTTTTAATTGTCGGTCATCTTTTACATGCTATAAATACACAAGAAAAGCATAGGTTAGTTGATAACGCACATTGTTTTTTTGTGCACTATAAATTCAGTGCATATGAGAAACGGTCTTTCTCTTGGCCCTGTATCCCAAAGGAAATGATTACCCAGGATGATTTAGGCTTAGGCAGACATTTGACTGAGCGCAATTAGGAGTGGAGCCGCTAGAAGCCTGAAACCTGCTGTGCTCTAGAACTGCTTTCCAACCGCACACTGTTAAATCAATTCAGACATTAGACACTCTCACCAGCATCTTCCAACAATATCACTGAGCCAGGAGAGACCTGCACAGCCCTGTTCATGACTATCAGGCTCAAAGAAACAACTGTCACATTATTTGTTAAAGGCATAGTTCACCCAAAAATTAAAATTTTGTCATCCGTCATTCCAAACCTTTATGAATTTCTTTCTTCTGATGAATGCAAAAGAAGATATTTTGAAGAATGTGGGTAACCAAACTGTTGACTTCTATAGTACTTTTTTCCAATGCTATGTAAGTCAAAGGCTGCCGTCAGCTGTTTGGTTTGGAATGACATGAGGGTAAGTAAATGGTGAAAGAATTTTCAGCTTACTTTTTCAACTACATGCGCCTCATGTTCCTGAAAGAAAAAAATTCTAAATAAACCACATCTAGACACTTTTGTCTTCTTTTGGCACAACATTATTTTTTTTTATCACGAGTCAAAATAAATAGTAATGCTAAAAAATATGGCTGCAGCAAACTTATAAGCAGATGGCAAATTCTCGTTATTTAAAGATTATTAGCTTTAATCTAGCTAAAGGAGCGTGAAGGCTCAATCATCCTGAAGGCTTTTTCAGCCGTTTTGAAACAATGGAGAAATTCACTGAACTAGAGATGACCCATTGAGAGGGAACCATTCAGTCTGAAGACCTATTGACTTGAATTGTTTTAAAAGCTGAAAAATACCATCACTTCAGGTATGTCTCAGATTGTGACGAGTGTGTATGTAAATAAGTGATGTCAGTGGGATTTTTCATGGACCACTTTGTGACCTGCTGGGCCGTGGCAGGTGCCTGAAGGTAAATTCGGCTAAATTCCTTTGAACTGTTGGCTCAGCTGAATAAGAAGGCTTTCCACTCATTATAATTTTGACTAGCATAGCTTTTCTGGAAGCTCAAAACGGTGAGTGCTAAATATTTAAAGCCCAAATAAAAACACATTTGTTTTACTGTTTAACTTGATTACATACCCAGAGAAAATAACAGTTTTGTCTATGCGGGTCTAGGCTGTATTGAAGGATCACTTATTGCTAATCAGTGTTTTAGCTAGTCACTGTGCTCCTGTCTCAATGGGGTGAGGCTAAGAGAGCACACGGCCCAGAGGTGTTGACGGGGAGCTTCACCTGAGGCCATGCTTAGTCATCAAACAGACCGAGAGCTTCATGAGCTCTTCTAAATGCACCATTGTCTCCTCCCCGCTGTTACTTTCAATTCAAATCTGTCATCATGCAGTTAGTTAGGAGGAGAGAGAGTGTAGAGCTACTGTTAGCATCTGTTCATTAAAGCGCCTACCCTACTCTGAGGAGAGGTTAACTAGGGTAAAACCAGATAGTAAGCGCTGATTTTGAGTGCAGTGGATGGAATAGATATGCACTGCTTGTACAAAGTGGCACAATTGTAGGCTATGAAGTGAATAAATGCAGCTGCAGATGCAGAATTGATTGGGAGCTATTTGTCTTTATTAAAGGCTCTGTTGATTTAGTGTGCTTGCATTTTTGTAATGTTTCAGCAGTATTATATATTTTGAAGACCTAATTTGGATGTAATATATGCCTACAGGATATAAGTAATTATGTCATGTCATGCATTTTAATGTCCCTATCATATATCTTGATATAAAAACCAAATAAACTATGGGTATCATATTACTTTTTTTATTACAAAATCATAATTAAATTAACATAAGTTTGGATTTTCCAGAAATGTTACAAAAATTATATATATGCACTTGGAAAGTTACTAAAGGAGACCATCAAAATAATAAAATGTTTTCTTGAGTCCTCTACTCTGCTATTTTGTAGATGATAAAAAAATGGAAATTGTAATGAAAAAAAAAATCTTAGTAACAGCATAAGTAACCAAAGTATTTTATTAATTCTTTGAATGTGTTATGATTTGTTTTCTGGTATTTTTAGATTTTTGTGTCAATCATTTAAATTTGATAAATATAAATCAATATTCTTAAAATTGTTGTTAGTATCAAAATTATCCTTCAATAGAGTGCTGCAGTGATTATGTATTTTTGAGGGCCAACCCAGAAGTTAGCATCACCCTGGTTCTCTCCAAAGAATCCCAATAGGACTTTTCCATCTGCTTTTGGATTATTGGAATCAAGCTCCAACAAATCTTATGCACAAAACATCTTAAGACTTTTTGTTCATCATGAAAATCCAGAAATGAACACTACTTTTGAAATCACAACTTCAAAAAAATTACAGTCCTAAGCAATAATACAATTTGCAGAAGGAAAAGTCAATATGTTTGGTTATAAACAAACAACACCACATTAAACAACTCTTTATTTAAAAGAAAGAAAAAAACACTTCCCTCAAAGAATGAGTAAAATAGTTTTCAAGAAGCTCTTATAAATGTACTAAAACACGTTCAATTTATTGATTAACTACTTTTATTCACTTATATATCCTTAGAAAGTGACAGTTCTGTCTGTGAATGTTTAAGGCTTGCTATGCTTTGAAGCATTACTTTTGAAACATCTGTTGGGGAGTAACTAGTTACATGTAATGGAATTACATAATTTAATTTCAAAGTAAATGTAACTGTAATCTACCGAGATAAAATGTGTAATTAAATTTTGTAATTGTATTTATTTGTGCTTGTAAAATGTTAACAATTACAGAGGGGGTTACATCTGAATATTTTCACACACATACACTGTTTTAATTGATTTCTTTCCCAATATGAGACACCAATGTTTCAGGAGTTTAGGACAGAGTATAGGACACATGCCTATTCATTCACTGTTTTATTTCCTATTTTGATTTATGTATATGCTTTATTTTTTTAAGATTTACTGTTTTGTCCAAGGCATTGTTAGATGCCAGTGTTTCCTGTCATAGCTATGCAAAGATTTGATTTCAAAAACAGTATCATAACTAAACTATATCTTATGATTTAAAATCTGTATTTGACCTCAGAGTGATCTCAAAGTAAGATGAGGTGCTAAAGTCGAGGCGAGAAAAAACATTACAAAATCACACGGGTATTACTGATGTTTCAGATATTTTTATGTTGATGAATAAAATATGTCAAGTTTGGGTTAGCAACCGACACATTTTTGGTTGACTTAAGGATGATGGAACCGTAAGTGCTAAAATGCTAACTTTTGTTAAATACAAAAGTTGAAACTGTTAACCTTATAATGAGTTGCTCTCAGAACAGTGAAGAATGTGAGAGGGAAAAGCATCACAGGGATCATTAAAGTAATTGGCTGGAGCTATGCTGTGGAGGCATCCATGCTGTTGTGTTGTGTTTTCTTGGCTGGTCTGTTGGCTCCAATCGGACCTTGTGTCACAATGTTGCTCATAGCCCACAGATCAAGGGCCTGGACCCCGTAGGCTGCCCACTGGGCTCCAGGTGGGCACACTAATGAGCAAAGGCCCCAGCTCGACTGCAGCCTCCCTGGGCAGGAGAGGCCAGAGGCCGAGGGGTGCGGGGTCACCCATTCGCAGGGGGCTTGAGCTGGGGGAGAGTCAATGTAGTTGACAGAGAGTCCATTTAGGTTTGGGATACAGACTCTAAGGCTGTGTCCATTGGCGTGGAGTGACGATTTGTCAGCAAAAAGGCTTATTTTATGCATGTGCTATCTATAAGTTCTCCAATGCTGATTGTTGATGTGTTTATGAAAATAGTGTTGAATTGTCTTCTTGTCATCACCCCCACCCCTCAGGCTTTACAGTATTCCCAGTGTAAACACTACAGCAGTGATCTCTGTGCTGAAGCCCCTCAAAAGGAGAGAGGAACGACTAATGGGAGTCTTTGTCTCTTCTATCCAGCAGAGCCTTTGTTGCTCTGATCTTACAGGAGTTTATTTTATCCCACGAGTTCATGGTGTTTTGAAAGAAACAGCCCATCTCCTCCACCACTGTTTGGCCCAAAATAAGATGAAAGGCACTGTAAGACCCAACTTTCAAACCAAGGTACTGTCACTGAAGAACATGAATGCGTAGACCTTCAATTATGGCTTCATAAGTTCGTGTCTTCTGCTATCTTGTCTGTCATGGTGTCCTACAGAGCACCAGATGAGAATGGGTCATGGCCATGGATTTCGTGGTTTGTTTAGCCTGTCTTTCATGGGGGTAAATAGTCCCGGTTTGGCTGAGGCACCAATAACACGTGGTGGGTGTCCCGCAGTGCTGGTCAGTCAAAAGGGAATAAACTCACTCCATACAATGTGCTGCCTCAATAAAAGCTTCTTTGTGACTGGAGAGAAGGGTCAACTCACTCCTCCAGCCAGCTAATAAATGCCCACATTCTCTACCTTTTTGATTTTGTTTTGGCAAGTAGGCGCAGACAAAAGTAGAAAGACGTTTAATTATTCACAGGGAAATAGATAAAAGATTAATTTGCATCGATTTTGCTTCCTGACAAAGAGAGACGTTTTATGGACTCAAGGACCAGAATGCAGGCCATTTTCTCCAACCAACCGAATGGAACAAAAAGATGAATGGCACTTTTAGCATGGTTATCAATGACCAAAACCTGGAAACGGCCCCTTTGAACAATATTGGTTTTGTGCATTCTGTGCATTGTCTGTGTCCAAAGTTTATGCCGAAACCTTCAGAGAAATGCGTGTGCTTTAGCACAAGAGAAAACCAGATGAATTTAAATAATTCTGTGTTTTACGTTTACAATGCAAGATTTCAGTAAAATCAGAGGATTGATGATAGCATTCAAAATATTAAAGCAGTGACAAATGCTATTTTTTCTGGTCCATTTTAAGCTTTTAACTCTTCCAAATGCATTAACCAAAGCGTTTCAATGATTTGTCTTGCTTGTTTTTTTGTGTGTTTTGTGTAGAAGGAAAATAGATTCAGCACAATCTTGCTTATTTGCTTACATGAATCATTTGTACTTGATGGCTTTATTTAGAATTTCTATGAGAGAACCGAGCAATATTCAGTATATTTATCTAATAACTAATTGTATAAATATATTTTAAAGAGCCGTTTCTATTCCCCAAAAAAGAAACATTTAAGAATCAGTACAGTATATATTTTAATAGCATATAAATAAAAGTTGTTGTTTAGTGTTGAGAAAAATAATATATGTACAGTAGCAAACTTTCAGCTATAGAGCTTTGAAAAGTGACTCAATTTAGCTTTCAATTTACAAAGAACCAAATCTAACAAACCCAAGCTTACCTAAAACTTTAAATACTACTCTATTATCTTGTTACTTTTTTCTTTTCTTTCTTTTTCTTCAGTCAGTAAACATAACATCTCCCTTGTGAGATATTTTAAGCAGATGCACAACACTGCAAACCTGCCTTGAAAATAATTAGATCTTGTATACGTTTTTCCATCCTCTTTGATGTATTGTTTCATCTGCGTCACTCCAAGTCTTCCAGGAATTTGCAGCTGGGATGGGGAGGGTCTGTACAGGGAAGGCCTTATCTGTCATGATGTGAAAGAAGTGTGCAAGTTTGTCACAGCTTAGTGTGCGGGACCCAAATCACAGCTGATTCCTCATAGAGTAATTAAAGCGACCGGCCTCAAGATCTACGAGCTTGCCTCCTTATGTGACGGGAGGCTTCTTAAAACCTCATGAAAAGGGCTCCTCTTCTCATTGTGCTCATTGTCTCTAAAGCCTGTTATTAGTGCAGGGAGTCAAATGATGTTGAGCTGCTGATGAGGACATCAGAGAACTTACAGGTGTAAGATCTGTTTTTAATTGGATATCTGCCTAGCTTTCATACTGTATGATTGAATGGACACAGCGGTGGGAGACAGCAGGACTGTTACGGGTGTGAGATGCATCCAGATCAACTTAATATGAGATGTAATTATAAGCTTCTCCTAAAGACACTGTTCTTGAGCTTGTTTAATGGCACCAAAATGACAGTCCTGTTAAAGTGAATAATTATAGAGTATGGGTGTGCCGGGTAACACCAGTATTTATCTCAGATCAGTTCTTAACAGAAGGAACAGATCCAAGAGGGCTCACCTAGGCTTTCATGTTCCTAAATACTTTTATAACTGTTGTAGCGTGAGCTCATTGCAAATGTCCTGAAATAACGTGAGATGATATTCTGCATTCTGTATGTGTGTGTGTGTATTATTCATACACACTGCCTTTTTGTTTAGTTTTTTTGTTTGCATTTGTGTTTGTGTGAGAGTGCATGTGTATGTGTGTGTGTGAGTGAGTGTGAGTCTGAGTGTGTGTTTTTTTACTCAGCAGGGCTGCTAATTTTTTGATACAAAATACAGTAAACAGTAGTATTGTGAAATATTATTACTATTACAAATAACTGTTTTGTGGAAACAGTAATATTTTTTTTTCAGTCCAAAAGAACAGCTTTCATTTATAGAACAGAATCAAATGAAATGTATTAAATACATTTAGGTTTTTTTTTTTTTTTTTTTTTTTTACTATGTTTTTAAAGTCTTTAATCTTTCTGTTGATCAACTTAATGCATTTTTTCTTAACATTTTATTTTATTTTTTTAGATTAAATCTTACTGACACCAAAGCTTTGAACAGAATATTAGAAACTTAAATATTAGAATTTTGGAAACCTCAAAATATTATCCACCAACCATGTTAATCTACAAGACTTTTTAAAGTATTTCTTGTGTACTAGTTTCTTCTGCCAGCAATTCTATAACAATTTCAGAATTCTAATCAACCTAAATGAGCTGATAATCAACAGCTCGCTGTTTTGATAGAACATTAGCATCTTGATTGTAGCCGAACTGAGCTACAAGCAATCATAAAGGCACTTATGCTGTATCATTGTTTTAAAATGAAAGAAGATTGCATTAGCATTGTAGTCCCTGTAAACTCCTCCAAACATTTATTTAAGATTTAAATTAGAGGTTACAGTGATTCTCGGAATTCAATTTGCCGTTTTGTGTTTCCACAATCTGTCTCGGTCCACCCTTTTAAATCAACATCAGCAAGAATGATCAAAAGTGTCACTGCACAGCTTTTACGCATTTGGTCCCGGCATTGTAGTGAAGTGACCCATTCCAAGTAACCCATATCAGTCTGGAACTGAGGTTTATAAAGAGTCTATTGGAACTTGCTCTCAAAAGATTTTTGGGGGATGCCACGATGTAAAGTGCTCAAAGAAATAGTATTTGGAGATATCAGCAGGCTCTCTGAGGGAAAACAAACTAAACCGACCAATATAAGTTGACTTAATCTGATTAGGCTAACCTCATCAACGGCCTCTTAAAAAAAGAGAAGAAAGCCATGAATTGGTCAGAAAGGCTAGGGGATGGGGGATGCTCTTGCTTGCTCTAACAGCACCAAAGAGTCTCAGTGAATACCACACAATGTAAAAGACATGCTGTTCCGCAGATGGTAAAATGACAACGATCCATTTGAAAGGCAAAGCAAACTGAATTGGTCAGTTTTTTCCAGGTACAAGAGCAATGAAATTGAATGCTACACCTTATATCATACCACTGCTAAAACTTTACTTTGAAGTCCTGAGGACTAAATGCAGCCACCCTCAAACACGCTGGAAGAAATATCTTAATATTTTAATTAATTAATGTGGGATTCCACCTCAAGACTCCCCACAGGCCCAGTAATAAAGATGAAAGACTCTGACAATATTATCCGACACATAGATGTATTAGAGCATTTTAATACAACAATGTTTGGTTTATAGAAATCCTTAGCAACAGTGTGTTTAAGATATCTTCCCTGCCAAGACTAACGCTTTAGATCTTTTGCCAATATTTTCTCTCATTTTGGATATGGTCAACTAAAGAACCCCAGAAAATGTTCTGGAACCTATAGCACCAAATAATAAGTGAACAGAATCTTATTCTATAACTGTATAAACACAAAGTTGAGAGGTGTTCAGTACTGAAAACAGGATCTATTATTGTTTAGCACAAGCCCTGTATGTTTATTTATTATTATTATTACGTGACATGCATCTGAATGCTACCAAGAGAGATACAAAGTTCCACCAGAAGAACAATTTACAGTAGCAAAACAAGAAGCCATGAGAGGAACTTGAAGAAATGTAGCAATTTTATTTATAAATGTGGATTGTTTCAGGATGTTTCGTCAACAGAATGTATTGTAAAACCGATTTCAAATACTTCTCAGAGGTCTCAGTGGTCCTCCGGTTATTCTCTCATCATCTTTATTTTACAGCATCTCAGATTATGAAAGAATTCATCATGGAAAAACTGCGGTCAGTGTGACTTTGAATTCTTAGATATTGTGTGGCTCATAATAAAAGTTTTTAAAAAGGCAAAATACTAAATTAAAGTCAAACGTTTTAAAAAGGATATTAAAAAAATACTCAAGTCAAATGCTTATTTGTTTTTATGCTTCAAGCTAGATGCCGGCCACGTGACTTTACAATCTAATACACTGTTTTCATCATAACATGCATGTCAATATTCAGGGGCTATCATTCAACTATTTGCATCAAAAATGTATAAAGTCTTCCAGTCTGTTTTTTAGGACTCTCTGCAAAACTCAAGACCAGAATCGAGCCAAGGAGCAGTGTGATCATAGAGCATGTAAAGGGATTGGCTCTACAACAGTGGCTAATACAGGCATAATTGACTGTTTTCGGCATTCTGTGAACAGATTTGGATAGGGACTGAGACTCATTACCCAACAACAAATGAACTTTTTTTCAGTCCAAAGAAACTACAATGCACGCTCTGATCTTGGACAACAGTGTGCTGGTCAGTGTTAAGTCTAATTACAAAACACACAATGCCTTGATCTTTTTCATCTCGCTTTCCTTTTCAGACTAAAAGTTTCTGAAGTCAAAACACATCTCACAATTTTGGATTTAATCCAGTGATCTGAATTCCAAGAACAGTATTTTTAATATTACTTTATTTTTATTTTAGTGTCTTTAGTCCACATACACTACCAGTCAAAGTTGCTGTTCAAGAAACATTATATTATAATAATTATTATTATTATTATTATAATTATTATTATTATCAATATTTAAAACTGTTGAGTAAATTTGTTATGATTTTTTGATGAATAGAAAGATCCAAAGATCAGCATTTATCTGAAATAAAAAGTTTTTGTAACATATTACACTATACCATTCAAAAGTTGGAGTCAGTTTAATTAATTCTTCTTTTTTGGGGGGGGGGGGGGGGGGTGTACTGCCCTGAATCTTCTATTCATCCAAGAAGCCAGAAAAATTATACTCAGCTGTTTTCAACATAATATTAATAAATGTTTTTGAGCTGCAAATCAGGATATTAGAATGATTTCTGAAGGGTCATGTGATTGGAGTAATGATGCTAAAAATTAAGCTTTGAAATCACAGGAATAAATGACATTTTAAAATATATTAAAATTGAAGACAGTTATTTTACATTGCAAAAATATTTCAAAATGTTACTGTTTTGCTGTACTTTGTATCAAATAAATGCAGGCTTGGTGAGCAGAAGAGACTAAAAATCATATTCAAAAACTTTTGACTGGTGGTCTTTAGATTTTAACTCTATATATGCAAGAAATGTTTGGACAAAGAGTCTGTAAAATTTGTGTCCTGGCCATCTAAACAATTCTCTGAGCTCTATTATGGAGGTATAACACATACAAAAAGCAGGATTAAGGGCTAAATAATATACCTCAATCCCAAAGCAAATAGGGCAAATTTGAAGGGGTGAGCGCACAGCTGGCCCCTGAGACCTCAGGATCCTGGGCAAACAGGCTTCCAGCATGCCCCAGCTAATCTCGGCAACAAATGACATACAAGAGTCCCTAAACAATGGTCAACAAGCAGCCAAACAAGACTTAATAAATTCTCATTGCTATGGGATTTCTCTACATTATTAGATACATAAGTAGAAGACAGACTTAAATTAGAGGAGTTTTTGTAGCACTGGTTACACTGGTAGTCCTGTTTCATGTAAATTTAAATTGGTGTAATTAAAAAAATGTATATATAAGGGGTGATATTATTATTATTAATCTGTGCTATTAACTCTCACTGTCATATTGCAGATAAAAAGGCTGTTTTATAAACAAGTTTTTGGATGCAAAACTCTTGCAATGTTGTGTTTACTATAGGAAGTTTCCTCTTTCTCAATATATCGATCCTCCAAAGTGAATAATATGAGATTTCAAAACACAGTTGTCTGTTACTTACAAATCATTTGATGTCATTTCTAGTCATTTGTGTTGCGGTATAGCGTTTGTTACCTCTGTGCTCCGCCTCGTGGTCAGATATGATATCGCACTTGACTGTTTAAAGTTCTAGTAAAACTTTCGATAGATGGCGCGCGAAACCTACAATTTAGTTCTTCCACTCAGTATCCCATCGGAAAATATTCATTGCTCTTGCTAAATTATATTTTCACCAACTAATTACACTAAATAATTTAGATTTTAGTGTTTGTGTTTAAAGTGGTTGCAATTAATCTGGGCCAGTTCCTTTTATAATTTACTGTCTTTTTCATTTTAATAAAAGTAAAGAACTCAATAATAAGAATAATTTACTTAAATATGCAGACGTGAGGGATGTATTTTGTCTTTCTTGTATTTCGTTCATTGCATTGCTTCTGCAAACATTTGTTTATAGTTACAATTCTCAATCTGTTTGTTTTTTGCATTGTCCTAATACTCTTGCAACGCACCAACAAACATGAACAAAACTCCAACAAGTTTAAAAACAGCCCGGCAAAAGAAAAACTTGAGTTCATAATTCAACAGCAATAAAAAGCAGCCGCGAAACTTGCTCTCTAAACCCCGCAGCCTGCGAGTTTAGCAACGGCACGTGCTCAGAGGACGCAGCAGTGCAGTGAGCGGGCGCGCAGACTGGCTGGCACGCGGACAGATGTAGCAACACCTCCCCCGCGCGCTCTCTGCACTACTGGAATGATTGACGCATAAGATGTTCACCCAGCCAATAAGACGAGACTCCGCTTAATTTGCATAAAGCAGTCGGCTTCCCATTGGTTTCCTGCGTGCTGCTTCGAACCGCCTCGCGTGCCTGTACAGCTGTTTTCTTCTTTGAAGCGCAACCAGATCCTCAAAGTTTTTTTCGGTTTTATTTTCTTTCTAAAAGGACTGGTTCCTCGTATTTCTTAAATAATATGAACGTATTCTCACGCGCAGTTAAACAGATACATATAAAATGCTAATACTGTCAACGTTTATTTGTCATATAGGCCTACACAATGTTACACTAATGCGTTTTACAGAGAACAAAAAAAAACAAAAACAATATACGGAACATCAATAAGAGTTAAATATTTAAAGAAGAAGAATTATGCAAGTCCCTAAATAGTAGGCTACAAAAAGTGCAAGATTGCAAGAATCAGTGTGCAAGTATGTCCAATGCCAAATCCAGAGCAATTCAATATAATCTTGATGATATTTCGCAAAATAATAAGCATGTAATTGCTTACTGTTAATGCTAGTGAAACGATAGTAATTCGAGGAAAACGCATCCAGAAAAAAATGCGTTATTTTGCCCCAGTATAAAATTAGAGTTTTGCAACGTTGATAAAATTACATTATTTGTCAGTTGAACCATTCCGACAGCGAGTGCACAGGAATGCTGGTCGCGCAGTGCGTGAATGCAGAAATACGTGACTTGGCTATAGCCTATAAAAAAAAATAAAAAAACACACAACCTTGGTGGCAAACAGCTAGAGAATGTGGGTCGCTATGTCATTTTTAGGGGGGCTATAGGTTATAATAATAATAATAATAATAATAATAGGCGAAATCCATTTTACATATGAAAGCAATACTTTATAAAACGATCAAGTTGCCATTTTCATTTGAAAATGTAACTTTCAATATAATACATATTCCGGTGAATCTGTCAAAGAGGGTTTGCATGCAGCTAAGGAAAGAGGGTTGTACTAGAAATGCAAAAGAGTATTCCCCCAATTCCCCTTATCACTTCACAGCCAGGTCGACTCGACTGCACTCGCCTCTTTGTTGTTTGTCCCTCCAGGGCTGATTGAGCAGCGCGTGACTGACAGCCCGCGGGGGTGTTGTCCAATCAGCAGTCTGCCCGCGCCCAATGGGTGAGTCCGCGCGCCTATTGGCTGAAGCGAGTGTGGGAAAGAATGCAGAGAGGGTTTCACACGAACTGGGAGCATGCGATCTATCTATAAATACCGCTGGCGTGTGGCAGTGGGAGATTCGACTTGCCCTCTGAAGCGCTACGCCACACACGCTCGTGTCCTCATATGACAGCCTGCAGACTATAAGTCATATAACGTAGCTGATAAGAGGGACTCACACTCTCTCTCGTGACAATCCCGAGATCTTGGCTACGCTCCGCATCTAATCCTAACAGACCGTCTCTGTTTTTTTTATAAATCCATACACGGAATATAAACACTTTTCTTGGCTTATACCGGACCCAGCTTTGGTTTTGATCATGCCAGCCGATAATATGGAGAAGCAGACCGCATCACCGATTGCTGGTGCCCCTGCCAGTGGATCTCATACTCCGGACAAACCAAAGAATGCCAGCGAGCACAGAAAGGTAAATGTCATATAATATTTTGGCACGTTTTGCGTTTGTAGGCTACTTTTAGATGAATTTCAGTTGTCATTTCCATCTTTTTATTTAAGTAGCGTCTTTTTTATAATAATTAATTATCTTTGCATTTCATCTGCAGTCTTCGAAGCCAATCATGGAGAAACGCCGCAGAGCGAGAATAAACGAAAGCCTTGGCCAGCTGAAGACCCTGATTCTTGACGCTCTTAAAAAAGATGTAAGTTGTAGCTACGAATCTGTCTATTCTTTTAATGTGTCAATAATCTAATAATCTTTTTTTTTTTTAACAAAATGATTAACCGGTGCTTCTCATTCACAGAGCTCCAGACACTCTAAATTGGAGAAAGCTGATATTCTTGAGATGACTGTCAAACACCTGCGCAATTTGCAGCGTGTTCAGATGACTGGTAAGTTATAAGTCAGATGTAGCTATTAAAATGCATAACTTTAGACATATAATTTAAAAACGTTATTTAATTTCCTAAATGCTCAGTATTAATGAACGTTACCTTTGCTTTGCAGCAGCTCTGTCAGCTGACACAAACGTCCTCAGCAAGTATCGCGCGGGATTCAACGAGTGCATGAACGAGGTGACTCGATTTCTCTCTACCTGCGAAGGGATGAACACGGAGGTTAGGTCGCGACTTCTCAACCACCTGTCCGGTTGTTTGGGACAGATGATGGCCATGAACTACCCTCAGCCCGCCCCAGCTCAACAGGCGCATCTGGCTCAGCCTCTTCACGTGCAGCTTCCTTCAACTTTGCCCATCAACAGCGCCTCAATGGGCCCTAAACTCAGTCCATCGGAAGCGGTCTCACCCAAAGTCTTTGGAGGATTCCAGCTGGTGCCAGCCACCGACGGACAGTTTGCTTTTCTTATCCCCAACCCAGCTTTCGCTTCTGCTACAAACCCGGTCATTCCCTTGTACGCAAACGCAGGTGTCCCAATGACAGTCAACGCCAGTCCCCTCCAGGCCAGCTCGGCTCCCACGGTGGCATCTCCTATCCAGGGAATGACCTCCTTCGCGGGCGTTTCACAGTCCGTCAGTCCCGTTGGTGTTAGTGCCGGAGCAGAAAGCAATGAACCGGTGTGGAGACCTTGGTAGACTTGCTCATCCCATTCGAACTTTTAAAACAGTTTTTCACGATGAAGAAAATATGTTCAGTTTCGTTCTAAGGGACTTTGTTGACCTGTTGGTCAAGGCGTAGCTATGTTTATTAGCTGATTCCAATATTTGGATGTTGTTAATGAATATGCTGTTGTCAATTCAACAGCATAACACTTAATGTTTATAAAGTACTTTTTAAAATAAAAGAATTTAGTTTTGTACAAAGTTTGTAAAAGATTGTGTTATGCCAAAGCTTTCTTGCTGTTTTTTTTTCATGATAAGTGTTTTATGTTTGATGCTGAATAAATCAAAATAACGAAATATATCGTGTTTAAGCCCTTTTTCTATTAAGATCAACACTTGGTGTAAATCTATAATACATATAAATGATAGAGTAATATAAGGTACAAATATATATATATATAGGCCTATATATATATATATATATTATTTTTTTTACTTTTTGATATTACTTGCATTATGATTCTTTAAATTGACAAGTGACCAATTTACGATTTTAAGCAAGCCTTATTAAACTTTATTTGTTAACAAATAAGAGCAAAGAGTTTTCAAATGCGTAAAACTTAAATTGCATCTGTTCAACTTTTTTTATTTTTTTTTATTTAAAGTCTCAATTAAGTTTTGTGGCTACCGCCTATTGCTTTAGTTCTACTTCTGGCGGGAAGAGATCACCCTAAAGTGTCACAGGTTGAAATGACAAAGGCAATAAGAGGGTTTTTTCTTTTCTTTTGCAAAAAGGTAATTAAACATCTGAAAAGGGTCTCATTTTGTATGCAGCGGGATCTTTAAGAAGTCCTAAACCCCCATTCATTGGTCTGGGAAATACGCTTTGGGTTAATGTCACTAACAGATTGCCTCAATGAAAAGAGAATATGGAAGAATCCTCTCTTCCTTTTGTGTAGCCTACCAGTCGCTGTATTGCTGCACCTGAATAGCGCGTGGAGTGCTTTCGCGCCTCTTTTCTGACTAAACTAATGAGTTACCTCAACACCAAACATCTTTCCTAGTTAAAATGTAAAATGATAAAAACATTTAAAAAAAAAAAAAAAAAAGACGACATGCAGGTCTTTCGCAGGAGAGTAGCTATAACTCCAGGCGAGTCGTTTATGTTATCACAGGATGTAAACTTATCTTCCCTTTGAGCGCGAGCACCGGAACTGCGAGACGTGTGTGTAGTGCGGACTGTCGGCATGGCGTTTGCCTTGTGTCTGCCACTTGCAGTCAGCAGCCCACTTCGTTTTCGGATTGGGTTACACACACCCTGGTGACCGACGGCCACAGGGTTTTTTCCACTTAACAACTCCATCGTGTTAAACTACGTGTGAGACCTACGGCATTGTAAAGTTATGTATTAATACGTCACCAATTCAATAACATATTCTATATAAATTGTTCTGCTTTATTTTGCGATTTGCCTAATTCACTCCAATCCATCGAGTGTTCATATATTTCTCCGTTAACTGAAAAAAAAGCCATTTTAAAATCACAAAATCAAAAAAAGGATGCCTAAACAGAAAGTTTGTGATCATTTTAATAGGCCTACATCAACCACAAAAGTCGCGTTTTGCCAGCAGGTTGGCTATATAGGCCTACAGTTGTCACGAAAATCTTTACACTGAGTTTAAATCTAAACACAAAATTAGTGAAAAAAATGTTCACAGAAAAAAAATAAGACCCCCTGAAAGCCATTTAAAGATTCGAACACTGTTCAAAACCCTCGGGGCTAATCTAAATCGCACAGAAAAGCTTGTTTTCGCACATGTGCATTGCTGAAACACTAGTTGGCAGTGTGTGGGCTCCGTGGCTTCTCTCTCTGCCTGCGTGTCTGAGTTAATAGTTCAGACTCAGAGATGCCGTTGTGGTGCTGAGGTCGTGAGAACCGAGCGAACTAGACTGCCTGCGGCCGGGCAGAACGCCAACCCGTAAATCCCCGCTGGCAGGCCGGGTCGTGCTTTGGCCGCACCGCCTCTCTGGAGGTGAAGAGGCGCACACGCGTGGCCGCCAAGATGCGAGTTTTGAGCCAGAGTATAATAATTACAAGAGCCACTGTCCAAATCCAAAACACGGAGACTTTTGAAGCAACAGGGAGAAGACTACTTCTCATAGATGCATTTGTTTTATACAAAAAAAGTGTTATTTATAAATATATAAACTTGTTGACAAGCAATTATTAGTATTTAGAATAGCCTGTTGAGGGCATGTTTTATGTGGGGTTAAGGGGCATTAATTAAAATTTTATTGCATAGCCTAAAATAGCAATTTTATGTAATATACTATTATTTTATATAATAGCCTTTAAAGTTTGCCTCTACAGTCAAAACTGTACACACACGTGGTACAGAGGCTGTTCTACTGATACAGAGTTGAGAGTTGAAGATTAGCTTCTGAGTGTTTATATTAACAGCCATAAAAAGCATTCCTCTCAGGTCTCAAGATAAAATACCCCAATCTAACAGAAATAACAATGAATAAATCCCCGTCTTTTTAATCAGCTTACCCAGAGAGATACGATCAGCTCTTATATTTCAGGTCCCAAACTCAAACTGGACAGTATCATTCATCAAAGAAAGGAAAGCGAACAAAGAGTGTATTCGGAAAGTATTCTAGGTATCTGAAAGGATGCACTACAACCACAATAAAAGTGTTAAAAACATGAGTAACACATTTTATAAAGCAGAAAAATGGCTATTTTGACCAGCTCCATTCTTGGAATGTTTTTGTGAACTGTGAGTTTTTGTTTGATCTGTTCATTCAGAAGATATTTCTCCAACACCTAACTTATTTTATACTAACAGAATACTTTAGCATTATGATTCTATGACTAGACAGTACTGGCCAACAAAGTAGTTTGTGTGCGTATATGTTTTTCCTTCCTTTGCGTTCACAACAAAACCAGCTAACACATATACTGTAAGTAACCCTGTCTAAATTTATTCTAGTTCAAATTCACACTCACGAGGACAAGGGGGAAATGCTCAGCATGCTTGGATATGGACACTGTGGGAGAAAGGTGGGGGGCAAGAAAACATGCTCCAGAAAAGAACCAGCACCTGTTGCCCAAGAAGTCATGAAAGACACAGCCATCAGCAAAATTGTGCTGGAGACCCAGACTAAGATCCTCATCCCAGAACATCTCCACAAGTGAATTTCATGAACCCATGAAGACTTTAAAGAAACACTTCACCCAAAAATTTAAATTAAGTTATCATTTAATCATATTTTATGCCATTCCAATACTGTATGGCTTACTTTCGTTGGTGGAACACAGGCCCGGATTGGCTAATCGGGAGCACCGGGTAAATTCCCGGTGGGTCGGTATGTTTTTTTGGCTCCGAGGGCCGTTGTTGTCATGGCACTGGGTTGAAATATATATATAAATATATATATTATATTATTATTATTATTATTATTTTACCGCAGCCCCACTCTTTTTATTTATTATTTTACTACCGTCCCACTATTTTTTATTTAATATTTTCTCGCAGAGTGCAGCCTGCAAGATAATGACGTGATTATCTGTTGACTCCCTGGCCCCGCCCCCAAACACGTCACCTTGCAAGTTGCTCAAAATATAAAAAAAGTGAGATAAAAATGGATAACAGAAAGCGCAAATGCGACGCTGAAAAGTCCAGAATAAATAAGAAGAAAGCTTTGGAAACTGACGCGGACAAATGTTCTAAGCTGAGCACATTCTTCCTCGAAAAAAAAACAAAAAACAAACGGAGACGACGAGGCCGGTAAGTAAGCTAACGTTAAGGTAGTTAGGAACAGTTCAAGATGCTAGCGACATTGCAAAACAACGTTGTTTGCAAACCACCGCTCATGTATCAAACTTTTTCTTGTAGCTCTTCAGCAGCAGCCGCCTCTAGTCCAGTTTGCTGCTAACAGTGAAGAGCAAGGCCCAGTAACGTTACTAAGCTCCAGTCATGAGCCCAACACACCAGAATGGGCAGTTAGGATTGTCATTCAGAAGAACTAATAGTAATGAAGAGCCCTTCTCAATGAAAATGCCCTTTGATAATTAATGATACCTGATGATTCAGCAAAACATTAATGAAACTGAGATGATACTGTCATTAGAAAGTGCAATGCATTTTATTTTAATCTTTATTTTTTATTTTGTTTTATATATTTGTTTTTATTTAATTTTTTTTCTTTATTTCAATGTTTGGATATTTATGAATACTAAATCTTAAAGAAAAGAGATTCTTACACTATCCTGTCATTTACTGTTCTAATAAATCTTCACTATGAAGCAAAACTTAGGCTATTGTTTTTGCACTGAATTGGAAATGAAGATGTTTTTAAAAATAAAATGAATTACAAGGCTGTAGGGAATTATATTCTGAGGTTTTAATTACATTATTTTAATATAGTCAGTTGTGAACTAAAGTGGGCCGGTCTAAGGCATGAAACTCCAGGGCTGAAAAGGAGTCCCAATCCGGCCCTGGTGGAACACAAAATAAAATATTGTTGAAAAAGCTTTTTGACCGTATGGTAATGTAAACCAATAAAACATTTATGTGTTCTGCAGAGGAAAGAAAGTCATACCGGTTTGGAACAACATGAGGTTTAGTAAAACTTTTGGGTAAACTATCCCATTAAAAACACCTCCTGGACCTATGTCAATCAAGAAACTTTGACAGTTGTTCTTCAATTTTATTTCTTTCTTTCTTTCATTATCTGTTCTTCCACTGATATTAATAGCAAGCAGCCCATCTTTCCCTAGTGGCAGGAGTCGTGTGGTGGGGAGGGTGGACACTCATATGGACGCACTGCCGGCCCTTATCAGATATCACAGCTCAAGGAGCCGCAAGGTCCTTGTCACTTGTCTGCAGGAGTGTTTCTGAGTCCAGGTTTCACTTTTCAGCACAATCTATGGTTTCAAGTCATGGTGTCTGGGCAGTCTTTGAAGCCTTTGCGAATAGTATAGATGCCAATGGAGAAAGTTAAGGACCACCCCCTGACAGTCAGGAGGTCATTCCAAGTATTTATAATCCCATCTCCTTGGTGGCCTTGAAGAAGACAGACTTTATATTTGGACATGCTTTTTATTTATGTTTTTGCATCTTGAGGACCATTTACTTATGAGGATCTGACTGGTCAGCTGTTGGGCTATTTTAAGTGAAGTTCTTATATTACAATCAGACTTCAGAGAAGTTAATATATATATATATATATATATATATATATATATATATATATATATATATATATATATATATATGTTTGGAGTTTTGACCAATAAAACTCCCTCTCATTGGTCTTTAAATATTACTGACATGGACTGAATGATCAAATGTAGTAGCACTCTTATGGAAATATTATATATGTAATATTCTGTATTTATTTAAATCTGACTAAATCGCTGTATAATTAACTGTGTTAAAGTGTCAAGTAACTATTACAATTGCATTCACCTGCCTCGATATTCAATAGCCTATTTAACAGTTTCAGGTAAAAGATTTGAGGATATTTATTTCTGAACAGAATGCAGTGTATTTTTTTCAATACCTTAGTACAAAAGTCCCCATTTTGGCACAAACCTACAGTATACATAACTCTAATTTCTTATTAGTGTGGATGACAAGTGGTTAACTGAAAAGTCAAACAGAGGGCATGATCTTTGGGTTCTCTCGCAATGAGTGCACTGTCTGTAGGATGCAGTTCTGAGGTAGTGAAATCAGTCCTCTCAGCATGGCATTTCCCCTGCTCGTTGAACTCAGTAATACATTAGGGCAAACTCTTTATTGCAGTTGAGTTTCAGGAAGCCTAGTGAGTCATGTTCACATTAGGTGTTTATGTGCCAAATGGTAACCATGAGGTCCAGTTTTTTATTCACTTGTTTGTCCCAGTTGTGCTTCTTGCAAACTTTGTTAATGATTGGGCTGTTGCCATACATTTTCACATCCTCTTAATAGTTGAGAAAAAAAGCAGTTCTTGTGTTTTTGCCAGGCTGGTAATGTGTCCGTAAGGGTCACAGTGAGGGCACAGTTAGTGGGAGTGGGAAATCTGCCCACTGCATGGGTGGTGAATCAGCCGCTGTCTCACCACAAGCGCAGACATGCCCTAGATAGACACCTGAGAGTAACTGCTCACAGCTCTGACTCATGTCAACCCTTTCAAACCATCTGTGAGAATGTGTGTGTTTGTGTGTGCTCATGTCAAACACAGGATCTTCACTGCCCTTTTAATGCACAGCCAAGAAACAAAACAACAAAAAGCACAACAATACATTAACACAAATGGCGTAGTACCTTTCCTGTTGGGTGGTTTGATGATGGCCTGGAAACAAGATAAATACAACATCAGTCTTCCAATCAGGGGTTTTCTCTGAATTTTTTTATTTATTTTATTTTATTTATTAATTTATTTTTTGGTTGGTTAAGAGTTTTCTGTATTTTTAAGGGTTATTTATTTATTTATTTATTTATGTAGATGTGTTTTTATTATTTCTTGGTGAAACATTCATTCATTCATTCATTCATTCATTCATTCATTCATTCATGTGTTCATTCATGATTTTTATTATTTAATTAATTCATGCATTCATTTATGGGCCACCTTTTTGGAAAAAGTTATCATTCATTCATTTTTATTATTTCTTGGTGGGACACATTCATTCATTCATTCATTTATGGGCCACCTAATACAATAAAGTATTATTTATTTATTTATTTATTCATATATTTAAAATAACCATTATCTTTTTTTTCTTTCTTTTAAAAGTGATGTGTGCATTTATTGATTTGTTTGTTTGTTAATTATTAAAATATTGTTATGAATAATGTTATTAAATAAAAAATATTTGGGAGCAGTAAATTAGTGTGTGTGTGTGTGTGTGTGTGTGTGTGTGTGTATATATTTACAGGTGAAGTGTGTAATTATGGAATATAAGAACCCATTATTTTCATTATTTTTTTATACATTTTCTTTGAAAGGTGATGTGTGTTTCCATTTGTTGTCACTAGTGGCACAAAAATGATACACTTTTAAAGACCAATCTGCTGATGTTATCTGTGTTCAGATGACAAGGATTAGGTGTGTGTTTATGATAAATCGCTGAAAGGCAGTCTAATCTCTCCACTTATGTATAGCAATACACAATAAAGTGTTATATGAATGCCTCATTCATTCGCTTATCCAGTCGTGTGGCTCATTGTCTTCATACAGGATATCCTGGTATCTGGCAGGGCACTATCAGGCACAGGGTTGCTAGGGTGCGTGTCACAAAGAAAAGTAAAGAGAAACTACAAGACAAATCCCCTCACCAGATGTTACCAGCTTTTGAAAAGGTGCCTGGGAGCTTTCTCGTCCTGCACTTTCCCTCCCCTCATCTTGTCAAAAGATCAAATTGTTTTTCTTCATCTCTTTATCATGCAGCCTCATGTGGGTCTGCCTTTTTAAAGGCTCTTGACTCAGACTGTGACAGGTCTCTGTCTGTATGGGGCTGCTCATAGTTATGAGTGCTTGTCTTCTTTTTTTATCTCTGTTCTGTCTTTTCTTCTGACGGGAAGGTAAAGTTTACTCGTCTTGTTTGCCTTTCACTTCTTATGGTAAATACAGAGTTGTGTGCCTCCACTTGGAGATTTTATGGTGTTGATTCTCATGCATGAAACAGTCGAGTCAAGTGTCAATAAGAGAAAGACTTCACTCCAAACAAAAGCAGCTAGTGAATGGAAGGGTGAAATGAGAGCACAGCTGGGCACACATGCACACAAACAATACAGGGTGATACTCTCCACATAAAGTTTCCTTGGTGAATTAATCCTTACTAGTGACCTAGTGAATGTTGATTCAGCTCTTAAGGTTTATATATATATATATATATATATACTGGTTGCTGGCTAGTGAGTAAAATTTTCCAAATGTACATTAAAAAAACTGGTTTAAGGTGGATACATTTTTAGCATTTAACATGTTCATAAAATGCATTCCTGCATCAAAAGTCATGTGACTGAATTCAGTCAGATGATTGGCTACTATTACACACTGTCACTCTAAGACATTTGTGCTGTATTCAAAAACTGAAAAATGCAGCCTTCGGAGAACACATTTCAAGATAGGAGGGCATTAAGGCATTAGCTTCACTTCCTGACTCATAATACCTTCATCTGATTGATTTTGAAGGGAGCATAGATGGATCCTTTGATATCCCACATGCCTGTGCATTCCATCTCGTGATGGTTGAGCTAAAGAAATTAAAATAAAGATGGCATTTGAAAGTGGCCTTTGGTGGTCAGTTTGTAAGTGTATATTAACTAACTTTTTGCACTTCTCATGTTATTTCTAATGAGAAATCTGCATTATAGTAAATAAATATTCCTATCTACTATTAGATCACCAGAATTATTCAGTTTTGTTGTAGATCATTAAACAGTTAAGCTGCCTCAGAATTCTGTCCGAAATCAGTTTCATGAGGTGCCTTTGTGCAGAAACGCTGTCTGCAAAGTCATTGCCTGATAAGGCAGTAAGGCAGCAAGTCAGCTGCCTAGGTGTTTGGAAGCAGCCAAGGATTCTGCCTCGAAAAGCTACCAAGCTTCCCCAGCTCCAACTGTATAAATCTGCTAAGGCTTATTATATATATATATATATATATATATATATATATATATAATATATATCAGGACCCTTGGTAAATATGATCAAAGAAGGCTGTGGAAAATTAATCTGCATTGTTAATCCTTTTGATCTTTTATTTAAAAAAATCTAACCTTTCATTGGATAATAAGAATTTTAAATGGGGAGAAATATCATTATGAAATAATTTTTTTTCTCAAATACACGTTGGACACAGTTATTGGCACCCCTGGAAATTCTTATGATTAAAATACATGTGAAGTATATTCCCATTTATATTCACAATTCTGAGCACTCCTGGGTGATTTTGAACATTAAATTATCCAGTGATGGCTTCCTGTTTCACAGAAATATAAATAGGAGGGAAAACAAAGCCCAAATTCACCTAATCATCCATCACAAATTAGTGAAGTGGCTTTAAGAAAAGAGCTAGAGCAGTGAAAATTTCAGTTTCCACCATCAGGGCAATAATTATGAATTTCCAATCAACATAAAATGTTACAAATCTGCCTGGAAGAAGATGTGTGTCTATATTGTGCAATGCACAGTGATAAGGAGCGTTTGAGTGGCTAAAGACTCTCCAAGGACCACAGCTGGAGAATTGGGAAAAAATTACCCCATGTGTACAATGAAATATACTGTTGTATTTTTAATATTGTGGGCCTATATTTCTGCTGGAGGTCCTGGACATCTTGTTTAGACACACGGCTTCAATGATTCTATCAAATACCAACACATAAAAAATCAATAAGTGACTGAGTTATTAGAAATCTTATAATGGGGCATGTTTGGATTTTCCAAAAAAGATATTCCAAACACAAAACTCAAAAACAAAATAAAAATGGGTCACTGAGCACAAAACCAAGCTTCTGCTATTGCCATTCCAGTCCTCTGACCTGAATCCTATAGAAAATGAGTAAAGTGATCTGAAGAGAAGAAGCACCAACATGGAGCTGGGAATCTAAAGGGTCTGAAGTGATTCTGGATGAAGGAATGGTCTCTGATCTCTTGTCAAGTGTTCTCTAACGTCATCAGACATTATAGGAGGAAAGCTGTTTAACTGGCAAATGGAGGTTTCAAAAAGTATTGAATAAAAGGGTGCCGTTAATTGTGGCCAGTGTGTATTAGAGAAAAACATTGATATTATCCAATGAAAGGTTAGATTTTTGTGATTTAATATATATATATATATATACAGGTCCTTTTAAAAAAAATTGCATATTGTGATAAAGTTAATTATTTTCCATAATGTAATGATAAAAATTTAACTTTCAATTTTGGGTTTTCATGAGCTGTATGCCAAAATCATCAGTATTAAAACAATAAAAGACCTGAAATATTTCAGTTGGTGTGCAATGAATCTAAAATATATGAAAGTTTAATTTTTATCATTACATTATGGAAAATAATGAACTTTATCACAATATGCTAATTTCTTTAGAAGGACCTGTATATATGTATATATATATATATATATATATATATATATATATATATATATATATATATATATATATAATTAGGAGGAGGCAGTATGTCTAAAATACTCGCTCGTATCGCTATTCATTGGAAGTAGCAAGTTCCTGTACTTGCATACATTTACATTTAGCCATTTAGAAGACAATTTTGCAATAATCTACAGCAGCAGCAATTCAGCAGCAACAGGAAAGCAGATCTTTTCCTAGACCTAGTTGATGATCTACTTCAGGCATGTTATAACAATCTCTTAACTATTGTGTATCTGCCTGAACTTCAATATTGCAATATTATAGGACAAACCCATGACTAAAGTAACAAGATTAGTATAAGCAAACATAGCAAAATCCAATAATTAAGGCATGTGCACGAGAAGGCAGATCTTTTTATAGTATCTGATATTTAATATTCAAAGTTTCATATATAATTTGACATTTACTCCTAATATAACTCAACGTTTAGCAAGCTAAAGATGCTTGTTTTCACTTGCAGTCAGTTTCTTCACCAAAGGGCATGAACTGCATGGTGTTAGTCATAACCAAGACAAGTACCAAATCAGAGCATAAGACATGAGTGAAAATGTGAGATTTTGAGGCAAGACGGTCCTCTCAGAATTGAAAAAAGGCTTGTGCGAAAGCTTGTTTGCGCTTGTGGTTAGGAGACCGTTTGTTTGAATTGCATGGGAGTGGATGTGGGTATGAGAACACAAGTTACCAGGGTTTCCGCTCTGAGCATCAGTATTCGTGCGCTGCTCGTAGGTTCCTGCGTCACTGTATGCTCTGATGACGAGGGTCCCTGGAGCAGAACCACAAAATTTATTTTTTTCACCTATCCTGCTGACTACCACATTGTGTCCTCCCTTTTCTCCCCAGTTAATCAATACCTCTTTGTCCATCTCTGTCCATTGATAAATCACTCAGGTCAAATGCTTTTTTTGTGCTGCTGTCAGTCAAAGTGAAGGTATGACTTTGTTTTTTCCACGTTTGACAATAGCATTGCTTTTAACACACACTCATTGTTCACGGTAGGGCCATGTTTAGGGGTCTTTATCAGTGTAAAGTTGATTTGCCTCTCTCTATACTACAGTATCTGATCCAATCTTGGGTTTAAATGTGAGATAACTTTCTCTAAGTGCTGTTTTGGAGGTGGACCAGTACATCCACTGTCTGCTGGGCCACACTCTTGCTTGATAGATCTGTGCCTTCCGTCCATTGACATCAGCGCTTGTTATATCTTTCAAGGGTCCAGCTCTCCAGTATCTGTTTATCACATTTAACATCATATTCTTTTGATGTGGCCACTTGCCATGGCCTCCATGTTTCCATGTCCAGCTCCAAACAAGCTTAGACACAACAGTTTAGCAGAGGAAGACAGCCCTCTGCAGCCTCTCACTTCCTATAATGTCTGAGGTGATTCCGATTTATGGAAAGTTTATTGTTCGCATGCTGCTTTGTACCGCTGGGCCTATCAGTCTTGAATGTTGCACTTCCCATGGAATATTTTTAGACCAGACATTAAATTCAAGACAGTCTTTGATGCACTTTTATTTATACAAAAGGTGTGATTTAGAAGCAGACAAAAGCGTGTTTGAACAGCCTATTGTCTTCCATGACATTTTATGACAAATCAATACATAAACTGTCAGACGGCAGCATTGGGTCACTTCCTGAGGGACTGTTTGCTCCCAGTGGGGTGTGTGGCAAGGGGACAGTGGGGGCATTTTGGGGTCCCTGACCCTGCTTATTTAGGCTGGTTGAGAGTCGACTGGGACTGGGGCCATTGAGGAGCCTTCAATGGAGGCGGCCATCCAGTAGACAGGAGCACTGATAACCAAAGGGATGGACCAGGGTTAACAAGACATATTTAGAGAGCATTGTCATTTCTGGTGAATGAGTGGACTTTAAAAAAAGAAATCTTGGAAGACGCTTCTTTCAGCCTCACACCATGAAACCTAGAGAAACTTTGACTTTCTGTCCAACAGAGGAAACATCTGTGGATAGACAATAAAGAATGTGTATGTATGAATAAGCAGAAGAGACCACCAGCTATTCAGCTTCACCTCAGTTTTCCGTTCTGGTGTCTGCTGAATTAAGTTTTTTTACCTTCAAAGGTCTGATTATATTAAAACTTTTTTCAGATTTTATTTATGTGTATCTATCTGGCAGCTAGACAGTTTTCTTGCTTATTGTAACCAATAGCTTATTTATTTAAGCCCATGTGTCTTACAGTTTTTTTTACAATCGCTATAACCAAAGGGATGGACCAGGGTTAACAAGACATATTTAGAGAGCATTGTCATTTCTGGTGAATGAGTGGACTTTAAAAAAAGAAATCTTGGAAGACGCTTCTTTCAGCCTCACACCATGAAACCTAGAGAAACTTTGACTTTCTGTCCAACAGAGGAAACATCTGTGGATAGACAATAAAGAATGTGTATGTATGAATAAGCAGAAGAGACCACCAGCTATTCAGCTTCACCTCAGTTTTCCGTTCTGGTGTCTGCTGAATTAAGATTTTTTACCTTCAAAGGTCTGATTATATTAAAACTTATTTCAGATTTTATTTATGTGTATCTATCTGGCAGCTAGACAGTTTTCTTGCTTATTGTAACCAATAGCTTATTTATTTAAGCCCATGTGTCTTACAGTTTTTTTTACAATCGCTATGACAGTTTTTTCAATACCATTAACAGTTTTCTAAACTCTTAACACAGTTAGCACAACATCCGTCAATGTAGGCTATACAATTACAGTTTTTCTCAGTCGCTTTGGTACATTTCTCGAATCAAACTCACAATTTGCAAAACAGTAAGTGCATTTCTCAAAACAACTCGTACAAATAGCAAAACACCATGGATTACCTGCAAAAGCCAGTCTCTTGCTCAAAATCCTTTGTTCATCTCTCAAAAATAAATATCTGTGTCAATGAACATGTCAGTGCCATTGAATGACAAGTCCTTGTGTCATAGTTTACGGATAAGACAGTCAAATTGTTTAGTCATGTTGTCAATATAACAGTGTATTCTGGAGAGATGTTCTGATGTAAACTATGGCAACATTTTGGAGGACAGTTACTGTATTGAACAGTATGCAATATGCTTATGTATGCCATATATCCATTTCAAAAGTACAAATTTACACATTACTGTATGTGGGATATTGATTGAAAGAGACTGGATAGAATTCCCAGTTATACTTTTACTAGTGGTCTGACCCCAAAAAAAAAACCTGTACAATGTCATTGTGATATAGAAAAGGAAAAAGAAATATGGGCACAAAGATGAAAATAAGAATTTTCATGCCACACAATTCATGCCACATTGACAAAAAGTCTAATAATAATGTGTAAAAAAAAAAAAAAAGTGTGCTTGGCAGTTTATGACAACTAGATTAACCATTTTGCATTTAATGACTTATACGATGAACTAAAGACCCGATGTTTTGGGGGGTAAGTCTATTGCACAGAAAACTATATAATACATTTTGAGCAACATGACATTAGCAACTGATAATGTAGGAAACAACAGAGAATTGTACATAATCATTTGCATGGATGTACCAAAGCATTTGCAACTTGTTCAAAGAAATGAGAAACTGCTTTTTTGATGTGCACAAGTGACACAATGTGAGAATTGAACATGTAGTTTTGAGAATTTCAATTCTGATCTGAGAAATGTACCAAAGTGACTGAGAAAAACTGTAATCTTCAGTTGGAAAGCTATACTTTATAGACAGAGGACAACACAAGAGTTACAAATTCTGAAAATTGACTTATTTTCATCTTTGTGCCCATATTTCTTTTTCCTTTTCTAAATCACAATGGCATTGTAAAGTTTTTTTTTTTTTTGGGTCAGACCACTAGTAAAAGTATAACTGGAAATTCTATCCAGTCTCTTTCAATCAATATCCCACATACAGTAATGTGTAAATTTGTACTTTTGAAATGGATATATGGCATACATAAGCATATTGCATACTGTTCAATACAGTAATTGTCCTCCAAAATGTTGCCATAGTTTACATCAGAACATCTCTCCAGAATACACTGTTATATTGACAACATGACTAAACAATTTGACTGTCTTATCCGTAAACTATGACACAAGGACTTGTCATTCAATGGCACTGACATGTTCATTGACACAGATATTTATTTTTGAGAGATGAACTAAGGATTTTGAGCAAGAGACTGGCTTTTGCAGGTAATCCATTGTGTTTTGCTATTTGTACGAGTTGTTTTGAGAAATGCACTTACTGTTTTGCAAATCTAAAGGACGATTCGAGAAACGAACCAAAGCGACTGAGAAAAACTGTAACACATTTCTTGTTGCTTTGATACAAAATCCATACAGTTAACACCAGTTTAAAATGCTTGAACTTCTTTTACACACAAGCTCAACCAAGACCAAAACAATGTAATTTTACAATCAAATTTACAAATGCTTTCACACTGTATGTCAGAACAGATAACGTCATGTTCTAAGACTAACTTACAACTAGCTTACAAATGTAGAAGTTTGGGCAGATTAGATCACATTTATTTATTTACTTTTTAAATACAGTTTTTCTCAGTCACTTTGGTACATTTCTCGAATCAAACTCACAACCCACATGGAAAGAACCTATATGTGGATATATGCACATATATGAAACCTATATGCAGTGTATATGCACATATATGCTGCATATATGCACATATATGATAATATATATGCTGCATATATGCGCATATATGCTGCATATATGCATATATATACTGCATATATGCTGCATTTATGCCATATATATACTGCATATATGCGTATATATACTGCATATATGCTGCATATATGCGTATATATGCCACATATAGGCAAAACTGAGGTGCATATATGTGCATATACAGGAAATATAGGTCTCCTGTATTGCTCCTTCATATCCACATGTAAGCCCTATACATACAAGATATGTCTTCTATATAGCTAATGGCAGGATCTGGTCGTTTTGTAGCTCATATCCCATTTTTGACTGTCATACACGATGCCTAGCTCATATTATCAAGGCAAAAACTAAGAATTAACGAAAAAAATTATGCAAGAACTTATGTATGTGTGAACATGTGAAATTGGTATCACATGTAGTTGGCATGTTATGGAATTTAACTATGGCAATATATTAACATGATATACAGAGCTGGACAGTAACGGAGTACATTTACTTGAGTACAGTACTTAAGTATAATTTTGAGGGATCTGTACTTTACTTGAGTATCATTTTTGGGGAGTACTCATGACTTTACTCAACTACATTTGAGAGGCAAATATTGTACTCTTTACTCCGCTACATTTATATCCATAACCGTAAGTACCCGTTACTTCTTCGGCCCCGTCCACACGGAGACGGACCCCCGATCTTTTTTTCCCTCGTCTCAAGAAATATCTGCGTCCACACGAAACCGATGTAGTATACATGCCAGACCAGCATGTGGCGCTGTAATTCTGCCACAGACATACACTTAAAACGGAGAAGAAGACATGGATTTGCTGCGCGTGGTACACAAACGAACATGGAACAATACATTTATTAATCCTTGTTAATGTTAGCGTTCAGTGTTTGTTCATGTTTTTGTTGCTGTTACGTGATGTAGTGGTGTTTGACTAGGGGCGAGACGTGGGCTGATGACGCCATATTTTCAGAAAATGTACAGATTCGCCGTCGAGAAGAAACGCAAAGGCGGCGTTTTCAAATATATCCACTCTGGGACCCGGTTTCAAAACATCGGTTTCACTCTTCCAAAACGCCAGATCCGTGTGGACGAAAACGCCTATCCGCTAAAAAATTTGTGCGCCGAAAAAAAAAAGAGGAAAAAATAAAAATCTCGGACACCCTATCAAATGTCACTGGATAGTGCAGGAAGGAAGAGGAAGAGGAGGAGGAGGAGGCGGCGGAGGAGTATGATGAGGCGCGTCATGACAGACCTTCAAAGAATAATAAAGATAATTTTTTTTTTCTGTTCAGTTTTTTGTCTTATTTTTGTTCTTGTACTATATTTTTTGTTTTGTACTATTTGATTGATCTTGAGTAAATAAATAATGTACATTTCTACATTTTGGACTTTTATTTATGTTGCCTAGCAGCTATGGATTTTAATTTTACTATTATAGGTGAACATATAGGTACATATATACGTACGTGCATATATGTACCTATATAGGTATATGTATGCACATATATATATATGTACATATATGTGTAAATATATGTGTGCATATATGTACATATATGTACATATAATATAGGAAAACGGCCAATTTTATATATGTCACATATATTAAAAACCTATATCAAAACTTATATTGAAACATATATGTTTATATAGGTTTTTTCCATGTGGGAATTTGCAAAACAGTAAGTGCATTTCTCAAAACAACTCGTACAAATAGCAAAACACCATGGATTACCTGCAAAAGCCAATCTCTTGCTCAAAATCAAGATCAAAAACAAGATAGTCAAGATTCCCTTGCACAATTCATGCCAAATTTACAAACAAATCTAATAATCTGAAAAATGTGCTTGACAGTTTATGACAACTAGATTAACCATTTTGCATTTAATGACTTATACAATGAACTAAAGACAAGATGTTTTGAGGGGTAACACTATTGAACAGACAGCTATATAATACATTTTGAGCAACATGACATTAGCAAATGATAATGTAGGAAACCGCAGATAAATGTGCATAATCAATTGCATGAATGTACAAAAGCAATCGCAACTTGTTCAAAAGAATGAGAAACTGGTTTTGTGATGTGTATAAATGACTAGATGATGTGGAGCTGTAATAACAAGATACTATGCTTCTAACCACCGGTTGAGAGTTGTAGTTCCAACCACACAAGTTTGCAACGTTGTTTGCGAATGTTGATTTTGACCTATGTTTTGGGAAACACTGAATGCTTGAACCATGTTGGTAATGATGGAAATCATGACCATAGTTGGCTAACGATGCTTTTGGGAAATGCACCCCTGATCGATTCAGTTCAGAGCGCTTTTGTCAGATTGAAGGATTCTTCAAACTCATAACTTACATTTTTTTAACCATTCATTAAAAGAACCGACTCATTGGTTCGGAAATCAGATGATAACATTTACACCAGAAACTAAAATTCTGTTTAAGAGAGGAGAGGGGCGTTCACATTACAATTTTTCTGAATTGCTAAAACACATTTCTTGAAACCACTCAAGTTCTCAAAATCGGAAACACAAATTCAAATGCTTAAACTAAATTCACGAAACCTCTGACTCTTCCATGATCCATCAAAATCAAGCAATCACTGCAAAACCATTTCACTTGCACTCAAAATCAACCAGTGCTCTCAGATCACACACACCAGTCAATAAAATATCCACTACAGAGCATTAATTTGACACTACATAGAAAAATGGAGAACACAGCATCCAGAACATTTAAAAAAAAAAGTATATTGAATTGAGTAAGCAGTTTTGCAATTCTGTAAAAAAGTATAGTAATTGCAACTGAGTAAGTTGAATACATTGTATAGGCCTACTGAAGAACAGTACTGTGCTGAATATTGAATAGTACTGAATGTTTGTATATATTCAGCACTTGGATTCTGCAAAAATACAGCAGTCCAACTGCAAAGGGCAAAAAAGTCAAATAAAACTCTAAATGAATAGCATGTTACAGTACACTCAAATACTGTAAGTTTTACTCTTTCTCTCCTCATCCTCTTCCTCATCATCTTTCACTTCTTATATGTACTCCTCCTCCTCTCCTTCTCAGATTGTTTCCATTTATTGTTCGTATCATCATTCAGACACCTGTGCCGCTTGTGCACTCTGAACTGGCTCATATTTTGTACAGTTGGTTTGATCAAATCATTAGAAACAAGTGTGAACAATTTTGAATTGTGTGTAAACGATGTGCTTTAGTTGTGTTTAACTTTTGCCACTTGTGTTTAGCATTTTGCAGCACAAATGCATCACAATGTGATAAGTGTCTAAGTGAATGAGAATTTGTTTAGAGTTTTGCAAAAAGAGTGCAAGAGATTTGCAAATAGAACCTAACTGCCTGAATGATTGGTTTAAGCTCTAGTGAGAATTTGGTTCAAAATATGGGTTTAGTGTTTTAGCAATTCAGAAAAACTATAACATAGACTGTGTTACTTTTCAGTGACACCATCATTAAGATGCTTTCTCCACACCTTTACCTTACTTTACTTTGATAATCTCAAGCACCTGCGCAGTGTTTTAAACCCTGTAAAATTTCCTCGTATGCGCTTACATAATCGTTATCGGGCAGAAATCGAGGTGTGCTAAATTTCTTTCTCTAAATGCCTTAATCAGAATGGGGACAATGATTTAAGCATTAAAATGTTTCAGAACTAGGCTGGTTTGATTCACTAGAAATAATCAACTCATCAGAGTAATAGATTTCAAAATATGCTGGATCACGCTCTGTGTTTGTGATTCACACAAAAAAAAATAACTTATGAGAGTCATTCATTGGAAATCAAATACACTGGTAGACCTATATGTTTTTGATTCATTAAAAAGAATTATTTATTTGTAAATCAGACTATACTGGTTGCGTTATGGTTTGATTCATTTTAATGAACTGGCTCGTAATAGTCATTCGTTCTGAACTAACTGAACAACACTGATCAAGTTGTATGGTTGTTTATGCTTGCAGCCCACCAGAACAACAGAAAAAAGCACATTCAATGCAAAACTGCAAACTCAAATTCATTTAATTTATTGGTTTATTAATTTGTGCTATCTGTGATGGATATTATGTTGCTTTGGGTTAAAGAAGATGTACTCTATAGAGCAAAAATAGTTAGTCTGCATGTCATTTTTTTTTCTTTCCTTTCCATTCATTCATTTTTTATCCATTATGTCATGTGGAGTTTAAGAAGAGGGCTCTTATCCCTATTCAGAGTTCACTCCCAGCCCCCCATGAGACAAAAGTCTGTGATGACATCACCTAGTTTTCTCAATGAGTAATCCACAGGGACAGCTCACGAGATGTCTTATTCAAACTCAGATTATCTCCGCAAATCCAGTTAGCAGCGAAACTGTGCCACTTCCTCACAATACTTTTACTTTTGCTTCATTTCCATCCTTTTTCTTATTTTCATATGTGTTTTTCTCTAGTTGCTGTTTGTGTCTTTGAGGAAAAAATGTTGCAAAATGCAAATAAGTTTTTGCTCAATAACCATTAACTGCATCCACTTTTTGAGTGTTTGTCTTTGAGCCAGCTAATTTATTCAGACATTGTTGTTTTCCCATTCAGCTCAGAGTCAGTGTGCGACCGCAGTTACCTTGTCACTCATTTATTTGCTTGTCCAATTCAGAAGATTATTATGCTAATCAAAGTTAATGCCACACGTGAGCACTTAAAGGAGCAGTTCACAGAAAAATACCACATACATTTACATACAAGTCTAATAAGGTAAGGTGCTGCTGAATGGTTCGACAATACTGAAAAGACTAGCGAGTATTAATGAGTGTGAGTATTAATGAGAAAACAAAGTTAAATAATCTGTGTGATTTGTTTTAGATTTAATAATTTTCTTTTGAATATATATATATATATATATATATATGTATATATATATATATAGTTCAGTAAATAACCACAATCAAACCACATCCATGTTTTAACATGTATTTTCTAATTTTAGTTGTTGTTATGCTCGTTTCCTTTTACAAGTATGTTCACTCTCTCTTCTCTCTGCGACAATTAAAGTATTGAGTTTCTGCACAAACTCTGGGGAGTAAACTGTTTCCACTTTAACCATCCGAAGAATTCAGATGCTTGGCACCGGCTACATTTAACTACACTGAAAGGCCCCACTACATTGGTCTCTGATCATTTGTCTTACCATTCCATGGGAAAGACTGGCATAACTGACTGATCTGCCCAAGCTGCACTTACTCATTTAGGACAGAGTTGAAACAGATTAAGACAGGTTTCAGGAATCTGAGAAGTTTATTACAGCAGTAGAGTTTGACACTTTCTTATACGTGGTCACAGTTTCAGTCAAATGTATGGAAGCTTATATTAATTGCAATGCTGAGAAAAAAAGTCAGAATTGTGAGATATAAACACAATTGCAAGATATAAGCTCAGAATTATGACTTTTGCCTTTTGAAATCAGAGTTTGTCTCTTGCAATTCTGACTTTTTCTCATAATTCTGAGGGGGAAAATGATAAAAAAAAATGTAAACTCTGAATTCCGGTGTGTTTTTTTTTTCAATTCTTCATTTACATCTCAAAGTTGTTACTTTTTCCTTACAATTCTGAGACAAAATTATAATTTATGACATATAAACTTTGCAAAAATCGCAAGATATAAACTCTTAAATTTTGAGTTTATATCTCACAATTCTGAAAAGAATTCAAGACTAATGGTGATTTAAGATTTATTAAATAAATAACTTAATATATATATATATATATATATATATATATAGCATTTCAGAGTTTCAACTTTGCACTGCTATTGCTATATTCTCTAGAAAGGAACAAGCTGTCAGTAATGTCCGTATAAATGTAGGAGCAGGTGGTGAAGAAGCCTTTGTTAATCACTTAATGATGAATTCTTCACTTTACATGGTGGCTTTGGGGCCTCTGTTTTACTCCTTGTGCACAGGCTGTAGAAACTTTATAAAAAGTTTATTTTAGCATGAAATGAGTAGGCACAGATAAATGGCCTGCTCGAGGGTTTTGTCATCCAATGCAGTCAGGGCTATTGGGGGTCTTCTGACCAGGCAGGTTGAGACCATATGTCATCATTCCTGGGCTTTGTGTGGGCGTGTCTCTGTGGCAACCGCATCAGCTGTGGCCATTGTGTGGCTGGACTCAATAGCCCATATATTCATTGCTGGGCTATTGCAGGCCCTGAAACAGAAACAAATTGATACATACAAGCCCCTGCCCCATTGGGATCACATGACACATTTGAAGTGAACAAAAAAAGAACATTTTGGCCTGTTAAAAATCTTGAGAAAAGATTGGTTTCCATGGAGACCAGGCAGCCGGCCTGCTACGGCCCATTAAACTCGAATCAGATGTAAATTTCCTTTGCCCCGACGTCACTGTCTCGCAGCCCCCTTTGCAGCGTAGACACAAATTAAACAGTTTGTTTGCCAATTCACGTGTCATTTTAATGGCTTTTTATGCGTCTCCCCTTTGTTTAAATGAACAGAATAACAAACCGTCATTGATTTATAATATCTAGCCACTTAAAGGGGCCTGTTCACAAGGGCTTTCACATGAACAGGCTAATTAAAGAGGATTAGAGGTGCAAACAGAGCCTTTCATTCAGATACTTGTCATTTATAGATACATTTTATTCCTGAGGCTGAATATAATCATGTATAATCCTCACATTAATGTCCAAATATTTGGGAGGACCATTGCTGATGGCTAGATTTAGGTTTGTGTCATTTTGTATTTATCTTCATAAATACATGCGTACATAAACAAATAAGCATAAAATAAAGTTTAAAATATTTAAATCAAATATTTATTCAATCAATAATTTGAAACACAAATATATAAAAAGCATAAAAATATATAATAATTACATTACATTTATTTATATAAACATTAAAAAAAAAACATGAAGAAATGTAATGTCAGATGTTTGGACCATATTGCACACTACTGATTTTAATAAATAATTTTATTAAAAATGTCATTTAAAATAATACAATTATTTTTCTTTTGAAATCATCCACTTTACTTCCAAAATCCAACCTTTGTACTTCAAGATGCCATATGTGTGTGTGTGTGTGTGTGCTCTTGTTTTTGTGACATATCAGGACACAACTCTGTATAATGACATGGGTATGACACCGGTATTACATGGAGAGGGTGACTTATGAGGACATAACCCATGTCCCCATTTTTCAAAACACTTATAAATCATACAGAATGAGATTTATTTGAGAAAGTAAAATTGCACAAAGTTTCCTGTGAGGGTGAGGGTTAGGGTTAGGGGTAGGGTTGGTGAAGGGCGATAGAATATACAGTTTCTACAGTATAAAAACCATTACGCCTATGGGATGTCCCCACTTTTTACAAAAACAAACGTGTGTGTGTGTGTTTGTGTGTGTGTTAGAATTCATAGTGATGTTTAGTTTGACACAGATTTCTAGTGCTCCTCTCTGTGCTTCTGTAGCAGGCCATAAATCCTGATCTCTTCAGTGTCTCATTAATGAGTTCAGGTCGGGGCGGCATTTCTTCAACATCACAAAACTGGCTGATTTTACAGCCTTCTGTGTGCTTGTTTCTCTACTGTTGCTAAAGAGACTATTCCCATCCCCTAACGGCCCTGAGATCACTCTCACAATGGGCAGCTTTTCTGTTTTCTGTTTCCCCTTTTGTGGATTTTTAGTTTTTTCTCAGAAGCTGGATGGCAGTCAGGAAGTTGTGGCATGGAACACTAGTCGATGTCTCCTCCAGAACAGGAAGTAATGTGCCAGTCTGATTGAGCAGAGAAAATATTTTTCTTGACTTGTTGGTGGGAGATTTGTTCAAGTACGCCGGGCTGTACTGTGTGTCTGTTTGTCTTGGGCCCAGTGCACTTTCTCTTTCCTCTTGTTGTTCTAATCATTAATGTCATTAAACAAGAAGGTTTATCCTGTGATGAGATGAGCTCGCTGGTGTTGCCTCAGCTTACAGGATGGCATTCGCTCTTTATATCTGATCTGGCTCTCAAGCTATTAAATAATCAGTCATAATAGTTTTTAGTCAACATGTTTTGACTTTCAAGTTTTCTGCCATTTTGTTATATTTTAAAATATAATTAGTAGCACTTCAGAGTTTGAAAATTCAACTTCCAACTTATCTCCTTTGTTTGAAAATTCATTTGAATAAAAAAAAAGAAAAAAAAGTTGAAAACACCATAACAAAATGATGTTCTTAGTATTTTTGTCTTGTTTTACTGTGCAAATATTTCAATTGAATCAGTCTAGACAGATGAAAAATTGAAATATGATAAGAAGTCCTGTTTAGAGCTGAAGGCTTGGAATCACGAAAGATTCCTTTAAAGGGATACGGCTAAGAACCTAGAATGATCTTTACCAAGTCTTGCCTGTCACACAGGGGCTACCGCTAGCTTTCGCAAAAACTTGCCGAAAGAGCTGTCTCAACAGTTCTCCAGTACCAACGCCCTGTTCTAGATAGGTATCAGAGGATACCTGGGTGGAGTGGCGCCCAAGATGAACTGGGCTTTAACCGACTCAAGAAAGGGCACGAAGCAACCGCGCAAAGCCCTCACCATATAGGATTTTAGAAAGAATGCAGAGTACTAGTGTGCGAACTTACCACAGTGTGGATTTCAGAAAGTGTGCAAAGACTTCACGTGCACACTTACCATAGCATGGATTTACAAATACTGCTCTAAGGAGGGGCTCTCGTGGCACTCTGATAGAGCAGCTCATAGATGGAATGGCCCGGGAGCAGAGCAATTGGACAAAGAAATGTACAGATGAAGCCTCGGCCATGTCAGTCTGGCCAACCTCTCCAAACTCTGCTTCATCACCTTGGTGCGAAGGCGCCATTCCCCGAGCCTCAGCCCCTGCCTCAACAGGATGTCTGCTCTCACAGTGCATCTCAAAAACAGTATGTAGTACTGGAGCGCTCTGGTGAAAAAACCGAGAATTCAATCTCATATGAGAGGAGGACTCCGAGCTCAGAGTAGCACGCTCATAGGCGACCCTTTTTCTTTTTGGAAAAGGGGAGTGCTGCTAAACTACCACGAGAATTGCCCAAACAGCCCCTCATGTTGAGGGAATCGATGCTTGAGGTGTATAACAAATACACACTGGCTGAATGAAGCCCAAGGAACCCAGGGCTAATCATCTTAAGAAAGGGAACGAAGCGGGAGCGCGTAACCTCTACCGTACAGGATTTCAGAAAGTCTTGCGTGCACACTTAACACTTACGTGGATTTCAGAGAGTGCGCAGAGTCTTGCGTGCACACTTACCACTTACGTGGATTTTAGACAGTGCGCAAAGTGTTCACGTGCACACTGACCACCATGTTGTTTTGAGAAAGTACACAGGCTTAGCGTGTGTACTGAAAGGTTCCTAAGCATCGCAGAGGCGCTGGATCGCACTGGAGAGTCCAGCTCCAATTTTCCAACCCTAAAGCGAGGGGAGCATCACCTGAGGCAGTACATACAGAAAGACTTCCGTAACTACCACCTCCACCTTCCCATTGGACGTCGCTAAGTGGCCAGGAGGCCCCTGAGGGGCCGCCTGGCCGCTTGGCGCATCCGGCAGGATGTCCGGCCAGGTCACCCTGAGGGGCCTCCTGGCCGCTTAGCGACGTCCAATGGGAAGGTGGAGGTGGTAGTTACGGAAGTCTTTCTGTATGTACTGCCTCAGGTGATGCTCCCCTCGGACATCCATGAAATTCCCTGCAGTGCTACAAGGAAACTCACAGAGTTTGTTAGTAGACATATAACTACCAGCAATATAACACCCATAAGCAGATAAAGAAAGGGTTACATACTCACCCACCCTCCTGTACCGGAGTCCCGCTTACGGGGCACCCCCTTTTGGTCCGGACCATCAGTAAGGTGGTTACTATGAATATAGGACCAACCAAAAACATCATAGGTCCAGCATAGGAGACTGTTATGTGAGAAATTTTCCACCTAATGTCGATCAGGTGGAGAGCTGGTGGTTACAAGGGAAATAGGCAGGGGAGGATAAAAGCAGAAGTTAAAAACATCCAAAGGAAGGGAGTAACTACTTAGGTATCGCTCCGATCCGGACGAGAACGCTGCCTCGTCTGAATCACATCCCTCAGGTCCTGCTTACCTCTTCGTGACCCATGATTCCTCTTGCCCCTGCCCTTAGGCAGGGGAGGAGCGCGAGCCGCGACACTAGCCTTCTGTGCCTGTCTTTGATCCTCAGATCGAGATGGGCCAGGGCCCCTTTGTTGTTCGGGTTGCCTCCCTGAACTTTTCGACCACCATCTCGACGGAGGTAGCGAAAAGCTCAGAAGGCGAGACCTGAGCATCGAGAAGAAACCCCCTTTCTTCCCTCCCGATGTCTGCCAGGTTCACCCACAGATGTCTCTCCATTACCACCATGGCCGCCATAGACCTACCCATGGCGGAGGCGGCCTGCTTGATAGCACGGAGAGAGAGGTCTGTGGTGCGGCGCAGCTCGGCTACCTGGTCAGCTGAAAGGCCCTCGCCTGTATCCAGGTCCTTCAGCAGGTCAGCCTGGTAAGCCTGAAGCACTGCCATCGTGTGCAACGAAGCCACAGCCTGACCTGCTGCTGCGTATGCTTTACCATTTAAGCGGGATGTATCCTGGAGGGGCATAGATGGCAAAGAGGGAGATTTAACAGAGGATGTTTCCCCCACAGAGAGATAGCTAGCCAGCGTCTCTTCTACAGGGGGCATCCTCTCATAGCCGTTTTTGTGCATGCCCTCAATATCAGCATAACTCCTATGCTGAGACCGATGGATGCGAGAGGAAAACGGCCTCTTTCATTCCTTTTTCGACTTCTGCATGTAAGTCAGGCTAGAATGGAAGGCTCACCTGGGCTGGAGGGCTATGGTCAGACAAATAACGCTCATCGAGGCGACCTCGCGGCATCACTTTTCTGGTACGCTTCCATGGAAAGTCTAATTTTGCCGTGGCGTGATCCACAACCTCTAACAGCTCCCCATACGCAGGGCAGGAGGATTGAGAAGGCTCAGCCTCAGCTTCTTCGCCACTCTCAGATATCTCCTGCACTTTCTGGGTAGAACCCAGCAGAGCACTAACTTCAGTATCAGAATGGGTTAATGACAACGCATCTTCCTCCTGAAGTTCACTCTTGTCTGCTGCCGAAGAGTGTGAAAGGAAAAGTCCCCCTCTACACTCCTCAGCAAGATCCACCTGTGATCCCCATGAGCTCATTCTCCTCCGTGCCTCGGCAACAGCGGGTCCCGAGCTTTCCTCGAAAAGAGAGACAAATGAGAGCGGAGCTTTTTCACAGAAAAACATTCGCAGTGCACGCAGATTGCCCCCTCAAGGACATCGCACGCGTGCTCTTCGCCCAAACAAGAGACACGAAGACTGTGTGTGTCATCAGGTGTCAAATAACGCTGACATGGATGCACAAACTGTTTAAACGCCTTGCTAGTGGATGCCATGATAACAATGATAGATCGCTCTTACCGTTTTGGTCGTTTCTCAGATGCACGCTTCAAACAAAACAGTCAATGAAGACGAAGAAGATAAGTGACGGGTCCTACGGGCGCGTATTTATAGTCGTGCCGGTAGTGACGTCAGAGGCTGTCGCCGGCCAACACGTTGGCGTTTTTCAAAGTATGCTTCAGACACGGGTCACGACGAGGTGTTCCCCAAAGCGACCCCTAGAGGACGCAGTTCGAAGTTCCCTTGACAGGGAACCCCAGATTAATTAAGGTGTGATTTCAAACACTGAGGATAAATCCACCAATGTAAAAATGTAACGCAACAAAATAATAACTAAATGAAAACGTTACTTAGAACACAAAGATGAAATTTTATATGGCTGAAATCTTGTTTGGAAAGCTCTCACAGGTGTAGTCTGGCAGGTTGCCATGTCCATTGATATCCCACCATTTCTAGCTTGTCCCAGATTGAGCTCAACCGATGTGAATTTGACAGTCCCATGACTGATTATAGTAGCAGCAGCACCAGCGTTGCTAATTTTCATATCTTATTGTGTTCTGCATCAGCCCTCCCAGTGTGACAGAGACTTCCATTAGTGGATCATCTGTACCGCGGAGGCTCGGTTGCTCTCTCTGTGTCATCCATTCATGTGCTGTGTGATTTAGTTGATGGAAAGGTCACTTTTCAAGTGTAAACAGTGTTGCTTTATCATTCTGTTTTGATCAGATTCATTTATCGACGCTACTGTTGTTAGCATGTGAATGTGACATTGATTCTCAGTAAAATTTTCTGTGAAATTAGGAACATAAACACTTCGTAGCATTCGTTATAAATCATCTCAGTGACAGAATTCCCAGAATTTGAGAGCGAAATGAAGATTTATTAGATGTTTGTGAAGAAGTGTTCATCAAAATGTCATGCATTGTCTGTGACATTTCAAAAGCTCTACACGCCGTAGGTCATAATAGGAAACATCTCAGGAATGTCGCAACTCTTCAATGCTAATGCGAAGGAATGTGACCGTCTCAGTCATTTAATTGTCTGCATTTTATTCATGTGAAGAGGAAAGAGAAATGGATTTGGTTGGTAGACCATTGGCATGTCTGGTGTTCGCTGTTCTTTCACTTGTAGAGTGCTGGTGGCCCAGAAGAAGCCATGTTTACGCCCTCTCAGCCTGAGTGACAACCCTCCATGACCACTGAAAACCCTCTCAACAACTATTGCAAAATTATAATTGCCCATCTGGTTGTTCATTGAGGGTAACAAGGGTGTCCTCTTGGAAATAAGTCAGGGGTATTGAGGGAAAGTTAAGAAAAGGCAGAAGATCTCCAAGGTCCATAGGCTCCAATTATACTGAGATTATCCTTTCACGTTGACTGATCTCGAATTGAATAAAGTTTGGGCTGCATTACTGACAGCTGGGTGCACCACTAAAGGGGCTGGAGGCGGATCAGGGCCCCGGGTTACGGCGTTAGTCTGGGTCTGACCCTGGAGGTTAGTGAGGTGACATTATGTAGTGACAGCACTGAGGCATCTCCTCTTAGCTTTCTTCAAAGCTGGCGGGATAAATGCAGAGGGCAATCACATTAGGCAGCGCTTTCTGTTTCTTTTGCTCACCCTCTTTCGCCCTGAATTTTAAAGCAAAACTCCAAGATCCTGAAGTGCATGCAGGCTGTTGTCTTTTAAAGTTAGGTTAAGAGATGTGGGTCATGAGGCTGAGCTCAGGCTTCTGATGTCATCCAGCACTGACGTATTTGCATCTTTTATGTCTGTCCTCGCTTGTGAATTAAGAAAAAAGTACAAAAATAATCATGTAGCCACTGGATTTTTAATTTAATTTTATTTTTCATTTTTTTCATTTACAAAATGAGAATCCTAGAGGTACAGTATCAGAGCCATACTGGCTGCCGGTCAATATTACAGGATTTTTATTATTATTTTATATATATATATATATATGTGTGTGTGTGTGTGTGTGTGTGTGTGTGTGTGTATATATATATATATATATACATATATATATATATATATATATATATATATATATACGTATATATATATATATATATATATATATATATATATATATATATATATATATATATATATATATATTAATTGTCAGTTTAGAAAAGCTTGGAGTCAGTAAATGTTTTACTTAATTTTTTTTTAAAGAAATTAATACTTTTAACTTAGCAAGGGTGCATTAAATTGATCAAAAGTTTATTAATTGACAATGAAGAAATTTATAATCTTATAAAATGTCCTTATCCCGAAAAAATTAATCAAAGGTTCCACAAAATTATTAAGTAGCACAACTGTTTTTTAACACTGAGAATAATAAAACAAATATATATATATCACCAAATCAGCACATTTGATTTCTGAATAATATCTGATGACTGGAGTAATGATGCTGAAAATTCAGCTTTGAATCACAGAAATAAATTACATTTTAAAATATATTTAAATAGAAACAGTTATTGATGATCTTTATAGAAATTGCTGCAATAAATGCTTCTGGCAACAGATTCCATGCATAATTATTGTTGACCCAGGCCCTTAACATGTGGTCATATATTAGTTAGACACTGATTACTGTGTGATTACGGAGCGTGGATACAGCGCCCTGACACGCTGCTCCCAGCATTCCTTAGCGGGCACCTCTCCAGGTTGTGAAAAAGGTGCTCCTGTGTGCCACCTTCCCTCTGGCTCTACAGTTTCACGCTCCATTCGGAACGCTTAGATCTGCTGACAAGTGTTGCAGAGGCCTCTCGTTTTTATCATGGAAAATGGCTGTGGGATTCTCATGCCATCGCACAATGCCTAAACAAGCGGGTATGTCTAATTCAATTAAGTACACGAGGCTGTGCCAAGCCTCTCCACTGCCGGTGTGACAGTAATAATGAGTCTGGGCTTTGAGCCGTGCTGCTGGTGGGGCGGGGTGTATGTAGGTGGGGTGGGCTTTGGTTGGGGAGGGGGGCACGCTCTCCTTAATTCAATGCTTCTGGCAGACAGTATTTGAAAAACAGCTTGTAAACACTTATTTAGGCTCTTATAAATTGAATATTCTGCATTCCTGTACGACTGTATGATAGAGGATTGAGAAGAGACACAAGCAGGCATTATATATTACACTGTGATTCTCTCTCTCTCTCTCTCTCTCTCTCTCTCTCTCTCTCTCTCTTTCCACTGTGTGGCACAAACACAGCTGGCCCCTCATCTTTGCATGCCAGGGGCCACACTGATTCAGAGCGGATTTGAAAAAAAGTGGCTCATAATCTGTGAAAGTTTCTTTGAAGACACATCTATAGAGACCAGTGATTGTTGCGGAAGGCACTGCGCTTATGTGCATTTCCGTTATATAGTATGTCACAATCTGAATATAGCACACAATATAGCCTGGATCAATACTTTTGATAAGAAAGATGATATTGAATTGATAATCTGGGAAAATAATAAAATAAAATATAATAATAAATAATTAACAAACAAATAATTTAATAAACTGGGGGAATTTCATTTATAATAATGAAATATAAAATAAATCTGGTAAATTGATGCTCTTTTGAGATCGTCTAAGGTGTGTTGTTGATTAGCACAGACAATAATTTTAACTCATTTCGAGTTTATATGTATGATTATTGATTATTTGAATTGTTAATGATTATCATTAAAGGAATGTGTGACGAGTGGGGCAGGGCCGAGGGACGTGGGAGCGAGGCCGGTGGAGTGATTGGAGATGAGCTACACCTGTTCGACCCGCCGGTCTCGAGGCCCACGGAGGAGATGGAAGGATATAAAACTGGAGCGACGACAGTGAAGGACGAGAGAGGACCAGGCCTGGACTTTATTTTAGGTTTTGGTTTTATTTTGTGCGCATCAGTCGTCCGTGAGGGGCTTGTGCGCTGTTTTGTGTTTATTTTGATTATTAAAGTTTCGTTTGATTGTCCGCCGGTTCCCGCCTCCTTCTTCCCGATCATTATTAAGGTTGAATTCATTACAGAATGCAATGAAAAATACACAAAATCCTCCTTTGAAAGCATCTGTGGCATTCTGCTGATTGTCAGACAATAATTGTGCACCACTGTAAAAAAGAAAAAAAAGTGCATTGTGTGGTAAAGTTAACTGATTTTAAATCATGTTATTCAGTATGATTAAATGGTCCTGCCTGTTTTGAGTTACACCAACAAAGAGTTTTTGGGTAAGGAGATATATCCACCAGACATGACCCATACTATAGGCTGTAAAGCTTATCAAATTTACTATGCAAATTCTGCATAAGATATTATCAGAAATGATACCTCATGCTTGTAAATAATGTTTATTTTTGCATCTTTCAATCATCATTGTATGGCATTACATTATATTTTCCCCTCAACAATAAACTACATTGATCATAATTAGCATTTAAATATAATCTTAGACATATTATTGGAAGATATAGATTAATGAACTGATATTTACATGCATTTTAGTCTGTTATACTGTCATAAAGATCTCAGTGATTTGCATTACAGGCTATTAGAATTTCATCTTTATGACCATACAAATATCAACAACTGCACCAAATTGCATATTTTTGCAATTAGTTTGGGCCTCTGAATAGAATCATATCACATTCTCACCATATAATGCTATATATATGAGCCATAAATGTATTAAATATGATACTCAACAAAAAAACAATTATGCAACTCTCCTTGAAAGCATCTACTGCTTGCTGTTGATTGCAGGCATTCCTTCAGTCTATAAAAGCAAAAGAGTTTACAGTGATGTGTAATAAATGTTCTCAATCAAGCTCATTTTTTATTTCACCCAGAATATTCCTTTATTGATAATAATTACTGATTAAACTATATTTATATGTTGTTTCATGATTGGAGAACAAGACATGCTTTAAAATAGGTTGATGAATACTTTTATATAGATTCAGTTAAATAATTCCAACTGATTTTGTTCTCTGGTTTGTCTGTGTATAAAGTCTCCCAAACCAGACTTTTTTCCCTCTCTTAGGCAGTGATGTTGACGTACTGACACCTTGTTGACTCAACTGATCCATCACTGCGATTAGTTCTCTTTAATCTGGCTGCTCTAAATTGTATCTTAGGAACCCTTTGGCATAATTTTAATAACAATAAATAAACAAATGCATTAATAAATAAATAAACAAACAAGACTCTAACACTTCAAGGCCAAGGGAATACTTTGAATGAACACTAAGCGATAAAAGGAAGGAGCGGACCAGTGCAAAAGTCCTAGAGGACAAACCATTACACATTGCTTAGGATAAACAGCATTCTTATGCATTCCGGCACTTTTGACTCCAGTTAGCAAACATCAGGGACCAGGACAGCTTTTAGCTTCAGGAAAACTCTCAGAAAAGGCCTCCCGCTGCTCCCGTGAAGCACTGATTCTCAGGCGCTTTCAAAAAAGCCTCTTAAACGTTTGACTTTCTCACAGAAACAGCTTGCTAAATGGCATTTCTGTAATGGACTCCTGCTAGGGTTCATATGCGTTGTATACCCACGCTGCCCAAAGTTGTGTCAACACTATTAACATAAGAATGCCCTAAAAGAAAGGCGAGAAAAGTTTTTTTTGGCGTAAAAAAAATCTGAAACTATAGAATTCTTTGTTTTCCTGGCGGAAAAAAGATTTGAATCAAAGACATTGATGGTCATTTTTTTTTTCTGTCTCGGATGGAAAAAGTGGTGCTGAATGAATGTCTTATTTACATGCCAATGGAAAGGGGATGTGGTTTTAAAGGATGGGAAAAGCAGGCCCTCTATTATGGGGGGTGCTGGTATCAGGGGCCGGGGACAGAGCGGGAGCCTCCCTGCCAGGCAGCGGTTAACAAGGCGTTGGCTGAATTAGAGAATGGCAATGAGTTTTTAATTGGTGACACATTATATTTATCAAGCTGACAGCCAGAGTCCTGCACCGGGGCCTTTCTTGTTTTGTCCCATGCTGTGCATTACTTCCCCCTAGGTGCCCCTGCACGATACCCACTGTCCGGCCGGTTCCCTCACGTGTGAAAAAAAGAATCAAAACATAATAACTGAGCGGCAAGTTGAATGATAACATTGAATTATTCATTAGGGCTGCTTAAAGTGTTGGATAAATCGAGGCCCCCTCAACCCCGACAAAAGCCTGCTCATTGTTATCGGCCAAATCAGCACGGCAGTTTAAGGCCTCACATAAAGGCAAATCCTTTTCAGTCCTGTTTAGCGAGGCTGACAGAGCTCTTTGCGCCACAGAGGCTAAAGTTATTAACAAGTGTTTAATATTTGTATGGGAGTGGTTTATCATCTTCTGTAGTCTATGATTGCGAAGCTGGCGAATGATAACTATCAGCAAACACACTTTATTGGATGAGCATCAGAAAACTGAATAACTGAAAATATGATTAAGCACAGACAAATTAGGAATTATTAATAATTATGTAAGTAATTTACAGGTTTTTTTTTTAATTTAGAAACCAGTTTAAGTCAGTCTCTCAAGTTGTCTATAAAGTTAATTATTAAAATGAGTAATAATTGAGTCATAATAATGTGATTAATTTAGTGATATTGTGTGTTTTTTATTTATTTGTTTGTTTATTTTAAAAGTTATAATAATTCATTTATTTGCAAAAATAATAATGAAAATGATTCAGTTCCAGACCAATTTATTTTTAGCACAAATAAAGGAGAATTTACGTTACATTTGATATTTAATGTTGAAATTAATAGATATAATGTTGCAGTGGATATATATAAAGTATATTCTGATCTATCCAATTAACTTTTTTTCCACATCTATGTGTTGTTAAATTCATCTATTAAAAGTGATTAATAATCAAACAATAATTATGCATTTTAAGCAATTTTGGATCTCAAATTGCAGATATTTTCTTATAATCAACTTTAAGTCACAGCTTGATTAAGATCCATCCATAATGATTCACGATATGAACTGTCGACATGAACACATAAAATAGATCAAAGGAAGTTTAGCTCCTTTTTTCACAGTTTGAAACTTAAACACTGGCGTGTTTGAGGAGCAACAGGATTGCATCAGAACTCAAACAGATTTGAAGAAGTCTTTTGTTGACCCTCAGAGGAATGGATTTCAGGGTAAAGCGCAGTTCGCCTCTTCATAATAGACCTGAAGAATGGGAGCGGGCGAAGGGGGCCTAATGAAATATTTAAGATTTTGGCTAAAAAGGGCCTTGAAAGTCACAACAAAGGATTTGCTGAGGGCTCTCATTGTTCGGTGGACTTGCGGAAGCCACGGCCGGACCACTACAGATGTGATGAGGGCCCATATTGAGCGGGGCTGTGCAGGCTCTGTTCACAGCTGTGTCCTTGCGCTCCCGACTGGGCCACCAGCCCTCTGTCTTTGTGCCCCATTGTGGCCGGCACAGAGCACCAATTTTACACAGAGCTGATTGCACAGCAACGCCTTTGTGTCATGGCTAAAACAGAGCCCCACCCAACCTCACCAAGACCCTTGCTTGTTCCCTCCCCCACTTCTGTCTCTGGCATCATTCTGATCCCAAATCTGTGGTCATATCAAAGATTACAAGGTGATTTTTTGGATCATATGAACACTTCAGATAAGCAGAATTGTCTTCAGTCTATCCTTGACATGTCCCCCTTCAAAATCTGCCTATTTAGAGCTTAATGGTTGTTGATTAATGGACCCTCCATTCAATGGAACATATGCCATTTTGGGATTCTATAAGAGCTTTATTTTTGGTGTCACAAGGGTCAAGGCAAGCTTTTTAACACACTACACGTGAAAAGGAGGTGATGCATAATTTACTCAAAATGCAGCTATTCACTGGGTGGTTTAAGCTCACAATAACAATTTCACCCCAAACTGAGGAAGGTTGCAAAACATCATTGTAACCTCTTCAAATGCTTGTCAGGTGCATCTGCCCATGATTCTGCAGTTCTTTCGAATTAAATTATCCTTTTATCATTGCCTGCTTTGCAGGAATTGCAGAAAGAGCAATGTGGATTGATAAAAAAAATTATTATATGTTTTGTGACAAAGAGAGCTAAACTAAGCTAAGGAAGCCTTTTTCTGCTTCAGAGCAGAAAATGTGGTGTACATTAAAAATGTGTAATTATTGTGAAAAAAATTAAAGCGGCAACAGTGCAATATGTAGATGTAAAGTGAGATATACAATTATAAGATGCATTTGTTGGATTTAATGTTGAAAATGAGAGATGTATGGTTGCTATGTAGATATTGAACGTTGCAATTGTGAGATCTAACACGGTCGTTAAGAGTTTGAATGTTGTGATAGGGATATATGAAGTTGCTCTTGTAAGATAAAAAGTTGCAACTGTGCCAAATCAATTTGCTATTCTGAGATGTTACGTATTGTAAGAGATTGTTGAAAATGAGATATATAAATGTGCAGTTGAAATAAACAGTAGCGATTGTAAGGTATTCATGTGCAAGTGAAATATGCAGCTATGAAGTTTCAATGAGCAATTGTGAAAAAATAAGTTGCAATTAAAAGAAATGTGTCAGTTGTAATATATTATGAGATAAAAAGTTGCATTTGTGATATGTTGTAAATGAAATATATAAATTCACAACTGTAAGATACAGAACCAAACAAATCCTGAAAGTTAATTAAGTTGCAATTATGAATAACAATTAGTCAGTTCTGAGATACTGGACAAAGCCACAGTTATAAGAAATAAAGGTGAAATGAGGAAAATAAGTTGCAATTAGGAAGCTGCAATTAATAGAAATATAATTGGGTTCTTATATGAAGTCATTAACACTTTTCATTTTCATTCAGAAACTTAGCAGAAGAGGAATCATAACGGTTAGTTTTGTTCAAGTATTAATTAGTGATGCATACTGAGACTCTAGGCTCTTAATAAGCTTGCATTCCCCAGGTTAGATTCTACACTGCAACTTCTCAAAAACGCCTTTGTCACATTCTTCTCTGAAACAGTCCTATCTCCCGCTGGGGAATAACTCGAGTGGGTTGTAGGTTTCCAGCAATGTCCATAATAACGATAACGCTCACTATGGAGAATGCGACTGGGATATGTAACCATTATACAGCAATTACGCTCTTTAGCGTCCGTCTCGTTTAGGATACTCATAGAAGCGCAGTGTTGATGGCAGCTGAGCGGGAGCCTAGGGCAGACAGAGAATTATTCATGGGAGATATGGAGTCCTCCGTGTGGGCTGAGAGGATTGATGTAAACCAGAGCCTCTCGATGCCCTCCTCATGCACAGCGGCCGAGCCTCATCTCTGCCGTGTGTTTCCCCTCTCTCCACAAAGACCTGTCACGTTTAATGGCCTGTTGGCTGAGTGGGCTGCTGTAGCCCTCTCCAAAAGAAAGGCCAGGAAAGAAAGGCTCATAGACAACTAATGCAGCTTAATATTCTTTAAAAAGGTCGAGGGACAATTAAAGGAGTGTTTCCCATGGTTCTCCCCCAGCGGTTTCTGCCCGCCTGCACAGCAGCGCGGCTGTTTGATGGAGTCTGAATACATCTTATTGATGGGGTCAGAGATTAGAGGCGATTGGGCCGGCTCTGAAAGGGGCCGTGCGTGGCCTCTGAGAGCGGTTTTTCAGCCAGGCCTCTCCGCCGGCTTCACACACCAGCACATTTGCTCCACTTCTCTGCCTGCAAATGCCTTTCAACAGAGCTGGCCTATTCACAGAGGCAGTTTGTGCGGCTGCTCTGTGTGCTCGGAAATTTTTGTACTTTTTCTGTGTACATTCATCTTAAGGTGGTCTCAGTCATTTGAATTTAATTTGGGTTACCAAAATCAAATGAGTAAGTAGTATTTGGCTGGTCATGTGATCTTAACATGGCTTCCCCCATGATGCGATCCACTCCATGTAAATAAATAGATTAAGTGTCGTGATATGACTGGATTCGTCATCTCATGATACACACTACATTCTCACTGAGTTGCCATTGCACTGGACTGTTAAACCATTTCCTCTTTCTCTAAAGGAAGTGGCATCCTAAATGTGGATGTGGGCAAAATACAATGTCTTGAAACGCCATTCTAAAGTGTAAGAAAGTAAAGTATGGTTTCAGTGTGTGCCTCAAAAAGAAGGAGGGAAAAATACTGAAGAAAGCTGTGAAAATTGTACTCTGAAAAAAACAACAACAAAAAACACGGTGACATTAATGGTAAAATACCAGCAGCTGTGGTTGCCAGAACGTCACCATAAAAAATATGGTAGTAACTTAAATTCACAATAATAGACTGTATTTCTTTACCTGTTGTAATGTTAATATACCAACTTATTGGAGTACTAATATTTGTTTCAAACTATTGTAAAAACAAACACTAAAAACTACACTAAAAACAAACAGCAGGTGCTGATGAGAAAGTCACATGATGAATCAGAGCACATCACAAACTGATTTTCCACAAGCTGATGAAATTATAAAAAATGCAATGATATATAGCTGTAAAAACTGAACTCGCACTATAGATATTAGTAAAGTTAGTATATATTATATATACATACACATTATAAATAATCTCCTGAAAATAGTATGGAAAATATAATGATAAACATATATAAATATAATACAAATAGAAATACAGTACTTACAATATAAATATTACCAATGTTGTTATGAATAAATTAGATCAATGGTAATTTATGAATATAAATACCTTCTGTAAGGCTGTTGTTCTAAGATGAAATGTTTTTCTCACATTGCTATGGCACTATCACTCAGTCCGAGATGTTTCAGTGATACTCACAGCAGACTGATGTGTTCTGCCCGTTCAGTTGCCTGCGAGGCTGCCCATCGATCTGGCACATGTCTGCAATGTGGCCAGTAGAACAAGTGTGAATATGCAAGTACACTTTCACTGGAGTCCATCCCACAGTCCTTCTCACCCCAAAGTCCTCTGCGTTTGAAAAAAGAACAACAAAATTGCCTTGTACTCAAACAGGCCAAACCATGAAATAATAAAGCTGCAACTTTGCATACTGCACAAGCAAAATCTGTTCCTCATTTGTGACCCGAATATCTTGCTCAGATACTGGCCACTCTATTTAATCAGGTCATCTCTGATAGTCGGCTGTGTGCAAACTATACCTTCCTGTTCGTCTGGAGAAATACTTTGAAACGCTCCTCATTTGGGAGTGTGTAGATGCGACCCTAAGGGGAACGGGCGCACAGCTGTATTATACAAAGCTGCTGTAATTAAGGGAAAGCTTTGGGTCAGTGAAAGCACTGGTTTTGTTTGGCTAGGTCCCTACATTCAATGGCATCTATAGAAGCATCAAAGAAAAGAACCCAATTACTGCACTGAGCGTTTTGATTTCGCTTTCCATTCTCTGTAATTAGGAGGCAGCTTTAAAATATTTAAAGAGTCTGCTAGATTAATTTTTTGTTTAATGTATCATTAGGCCAAATGGCATGCCCTGCCCAGGTGCTTTATGGCTTAGTATAATAGAGGAACTTTGTATTGCTCAGCGCTTGTTATATATTGTTAGTGTGTTGTTTTACCTTGTTATATGTATAGGTCTAGCTCCTTGGTTTCTGAAGTAGTTGAAAATGTAGTTTAAAAGGCCAGACCTTCTGTTTTGTTTACTTCCTAGTATGTGTAAGGGACCATACCATAAATACAAGCCTTTTAGTTTGCCATTTATCCTTACAACAACAACAAAAAAAAATGTTCTTTCTTTCTTTCTTCGTTCTTTCTTTCTTTATTTGTTTGTTTATTTATTTTGGGAGGTTTAGTCAATAATTTCAAATAAGAGAGACACATTTCAAAAAACATCCACACTCAAAGAGTAACCTGAACGTGTGATACAACAGGCTACATTATTATGTCTACAAAATACATTTCTTCAACTATTCACTTCTTCAACTATAGCCATTTTTGGACCTGATGACTTTAAGAAAACACATAAAACACATTTTCACACTCTCATTTGTTGAATTTGTCCACAAGCAATATTCCACAATGGGTATGTACAGTATGCAACCCAGGGGAATTCTGTCACTTTTTTCCTTTTTTAAATTATGACTATTCCTGCTACAGTGTCATTTCCACCATATCTCAAAATATAAAATTAAGCGTTTTTGTTGGAAATGACAACAGTTCTCACATAATTTGACAAATTATAGACTGAAAATTACACACAGTAAAAATACTACTGATTTACAAAGATTTTCATTTGTTTTCTCCACACATTTCTAACACTTTTTCAAAAGGTCCCATTAGTTGAAATAACAAACGCTAATTCATAATAAGCTATATCTTTTTATACCGTATTTATTGATCTTTCATTGTTAGTTTACGTTAGCTCAGGCCCATTAAATAATACTAACAAATACAAGTTTTTATTTATTTATTTATTTATTTATTTAATAATGGATTAGTAAATGTTGAATTTACCATTAACTAATAAATGCTTTAGGAATATTTTCACTTTAACTAATGTACTTAACATACGGAATCTAAATTGTAAAGTAATACTTACACATTATGTATCATATTTTATCTCAAGCTCTTCACTGTCATTTTTGTCTCATTGGTAGATACACGAAGTACTCAAGCTTTAGAATGTTTCTACAACTTTTCAACAAACTTTTGAACAGAATGAAATCTAAATATAAATTAAACCCTGAGACAAAAGTGTCTATAAATATAGTCAAAAAAAAAAAAAACACTGAATTCCAGTACTCAAATAGTCTCCTGTGTCCATAGTAAATCCTGTGTGTTGACACTTCCTGTTATCTGTGTAGATGCCCCCGGTGAAGTTTGCGATGCACAGTTGCTGGGGACGTTTCTGACATTGGCATGGGTGGGTGGGTGTTCATGGGAAGGAACTGTGTGAAATGTTAATATCTCACAAGTGGCCGAGGCTGGTGGTCACCACATTAATAATATGCTACTACACTGCTGGCATCCGACCCAAGGAAACATTCCTGCTGTAATGGGCAGCAGATGGGCCGGGGTTTCCGGGAGGACAGCTGAGCACTGGCCGACACAGAGGGACACCCCGACCTTCCCGACCTCCCTACTGACTCATCCAAGTTTTGGAGCTTTTGCAGTTAAATTGCACTTTGTTTCATACCCATAACCCTCTGTCTTATAATTGCATGCTATTACGTCCAATATTACACATAATTTCAGAAATTAAAGCATATTTTCTTGACTTATGAACTCCCTTATGTTGGAAGCAGTGCTTTTAACTCTTTTGTCAGGTCTTGAAGTAGCAACATATGGTGCCATTATAGTGCACTGAACATACATTTCAACGTGCTGCTTTGCTGCTTAACAGCTCTCTGGGGACACAAAAGGTCACTCAGCTAAAGTCCTGCGATTACACTAATGAGTTAACTCTCAATGGGAATGGCTTATTAGGACATTTTGGAAAGCTGTCAGCATGCAGCTAAAGAGGAGAAGTGTTTATGTTACTCAAATGGCTTTTTCTTTTCTTTTCTTTTCTTTTTTTGCTACTTGTAAACATAAGTATTAAACGTTTGTGATGAGACAGTGATTGCTAGCAGTGCATGCTTTTTTCTTTCTTTTTTCTTCTCAAGCTTCTTGTTTTTCTTCCACATAAAACTTTGGAAGCTCGATGGAATGTAAAATTTAAAAATTATAATATTTGTTGGGGGGGGGGGGGTTATTGGTGAGGTGAGGTGGATTCAGATGACTTTATTTTTTTCAAGATGGCAACATATGTTTTAAACAAAAAAATACAGCAAGATTTTTCTCTACTCTACTTCTTAATGATGAATGAAGAATATGCATCAGGCGTTTTCCCCCCAAATGTTTTTATTCAATTTATTAAAGGTGCCATAATTGAATCATTAATCAGTGCATTAACTAATAATGAGCAATACATTTGTTATAGTATTTATTAGTCTTTGTTAAAAAATAGTTAGTAAAAATACATCTATTAGTTCACGTTAGAGCAATTCAGTGAAATAATATTAACAGATACAACATCAGCAAGCAGTTTCAGAATTCAGTTTGAAATTTAATTTATTGCTTTGCATCTTTTTAGGAAAAGCCCATCTATACATATTTAGATGTTTTAATTTGAGCCAGTAAGCAAGCTATAGCAAATGCACAGCAATACGCCCCAGCCATGTCTTGGCACTGGAACATTGTGAAAACATAGAAGTGGTCTTTAGTCATGGTACAAAATCCTAAATTCTGGTGATGATTTTTGCACAGTCAGTTTGACTTGGTCTTGTCCACTTTTAGTTACAAGCACGTCTTGTTAAAAGCACCTCTGTGATCTGTGGTTTTGCGAGGTGACCTTGACATGGTATCACATTGCCAGGAATATATTTTGAAAAAGAAGCTTCATTCTGACACACGGACTTCAGTCTTGGCCGGTGACCAGCGGTCGAGCAGCATTGGCAGCGGGACCGTGAGAAACAGGGGGGCGACACCCAAATGTCAGCACAGCTGCAGAACTGCTGAGCATAAAAGCCTAATTACAGAAATATGCAGCCAGAGGCCTCCCAACAGTGAAAACAGAGCTGCGTTTGACTGGCCTCTGTCAGAGAGCAGAAGTGTAATGTGTTCTCCGATCAATGACGTGAGATTTACTGTGCGAGGAGCTCCAGGATTCCTCAGCTGCCGTCTGACATCAACCCGCACGTGCGTGGGTGTGACGTTAGGTTTCTTTTCTCCAAAACTTAAACACGAGAAGAAAAAGAAATAATTGTAGGTATAATTAAAGTTACATAAACTAGCTACTACCTAGACCCTAATGAGTAACAATGGCACCTGTGAAATGAACATATTCCACATTACATATAAATATGTAATTTTATCACTGAAGAATTGTATTTAATGTTTATTGCTAGAAAAACAGTGTTTTAAACTGTTGTATTATTATTATTATTTGTAGAAATTAGATAATAACAAAGCTCATATGAAATCTTTTTTTAAAGGTTAAGCACCTCCTTTCACCTTTTTTTTTTCAAGCTTTTTTTTTTACTTTATTTTATTAAGTTTGTATCATTTTATCATTTCTTTTCTCTTCCATTTTGTTGCAGGCCCTATTTTGTAATCTTATATTGTATTTTATTTACATATGTATTTCTTTGTTTACCTTATTTCACCTTTCACCTCATTTTCTCTTAATTTCTGTTGTAGGCCCTATTTTGTAATATTATTACATGTTACTTTTGTAATCTAATGTTTGTTTATTCCTCTTCCATATATCTTCCATAACAGAGGCATCACGTTGACAGAATGCTACTTGTGCTACTTATTTTCCATGCATTTCATTTTTAGAATTTCACAACATCTCATGTCTTGTCTTAAAGCAGAAAAAATTCCATGGTTTCTCAAATTGTAAAATGTAAAAAAAAAAAAAAAAAAAATATGACATTTTAAACCGGAGTCCCTTTTCTACAGAACAAGCCTAAACCATGAACAAATAGTTCTCGGTTATCAGCTGCTTTTCCTGTTAGCCCATATAACCCATTTCACGCCCGCTCCCATCAAATGTACTACAACATGCTTAGTTGTGTTTTACCTCTCAGTTTCTTACTTACCAATCATCAGATTGTCATACTCCGTGCTCTGCATTTTCCCCATAGGGGCCTGGCTTTGAAGTGTGCACATTATGCTTAGGTCATGGCAGCTTCAGATTTCCCCTTATTTATGTACTTTTTAAGCAGAGAGCTGCACTGTTAGTCGCATTCTGTTGTGACTGATAACAAAACCTGAAAAAGATCGAACACAAAACAACAGGGTGATGACTAATACTTATTAAGATCCATTAAAATGATACAAATGTACCAAGTTAATAGACTTCTTTAAAAACAGTTTAACTTGCAATACCTGAAATTTGTTTCAAAGCATTATAAAGTAAAGTAAATTACTTTACTTAAGATGTGCTGTAGTTGCTACTTTCATTTAGTTTAAATGTTTTTCATGCTATATTTTGGAATCTACCACTACCAGTTGCTACCTTGATTTAGTTTGAATGCATTTCATGGTATGTATTTTGGAATCTACTTTTATTTTAGTTTTATTTAAGAGATGTACTTGTTGCTATATTGAATTTTTTTTTTATTTATTATAAGCATATCGAATTGCACATATTTGTCTAGTATTTGTTTTATATTTCTTTTTACCCCTTGCTACCTTGATTTTTAAGTTTTGTCTATATTGATATATTCTTGTTTAGAATAATAAGCACAGACAGATTATACAATACTTTGATTTTGTCCAAATTTTCTGTACCCCCAAAATCACCCTCATATTGTTCTAAACATGCATTGATTTATTTTTCTTTTTGATTTTTTGCAGAACACACATATACAAGATGTTTTGAAAGACTATTTTCATCTAGTTTAATAGACTAGATGGTAGTCTAGAACAACACTGGACCCCATTGACTTCCAATGGGCAATAAAAAAAAATAAAAACAATCAACATTTTTCAAAACATTTTAATTTGTTTTCCACAGGGGAAAAACAATTCATACTTATTCATGAAGGTGGATAAATGATGACAGAATTTTCATTTTGGGTTAAAAATCCCCTTAAAATGTACAAAACGTGTTGGTGTACGTGAGAGACAGAGACCCTCTGTAAGGCAGACTTTGTGATTTGTAGCATGTGTATACGTGCTTACGTGCGGCCGTATGCTAGACTCATGTTTACACGTCATATCTTTGACAGACAAGTTTAAAGAGAGGCAGGAGGCAGCGTCTGCGGTCGGGAGGTGGTCAGAGGAGAGTTAAACAGTAAGCGAGGGAGAGGTGGGAGAGAGGGAGCGTGTGAGAGAGAATAAGAAAAGGGATAAAGAGCCTGTACTTGTGCCTTTCAAGGTGTGTTATTTGTTCAAGGCTGTCCAAACATTTACAGAGTGCTGGCAGCCTAGGAATGCAGAGGCAGGGCCGAGGCGGGTGAGCTTCAGCCGTGGGAAACCGCTGCTCTCCTCAACCTCTGCCGGCTCCTTCCCCCTCGGGCAGAGTGTCAACATACCCGTTGCCAGAGATTTGTGGGACTGATAGTGACAAGTCCCGTCAGCAGCCTTACGCACACACACACACACACACCCATAAGCACACGCACACACGCTCCCAGCGGCACACAGGCCAGCTTTCCACCTCCCTCTCGCGCTGACACACTTTTAACAGTTAGACGAGGAAGCACGAGGCACCCACAGACCAACACACACACTTAAAAACACGTAGTACAAAGACCTCTCTCATCCTTCAAAGATATAAATTTTTGCAATGCACTTTTTTTGTAGCCGTCCGGATTGGTTAACAATACACGTACAATACATGCAAATCACGTATGATCGAGGACAAACTGGAGGGTTGGAGATTTCAGCTATTTTTCAGCCACTCCAGCTCATGTCATGGCTGAGGTCATATTAAGGAGATATTATTATTGGACTGAATGCTGAACGTCCTCTGCTCCCTGTCATTTAGTTAATGGCTGAACACATTGTGTTTTGTGTGAGGTATATAGTGGGATGGGTGTGGTTGGGACACAGCAGCTAACAGTGAATGGTGATAAAGCTCTTCAGACTGCAGTAAACACTCTCACATGCTGCCGGAGTAGGAGTGTCCACTAGCTGTCTCATGAGTGTTTGTTTGATACAATGTGTGTGTGTGATTGTGAACAAAAAACTCATTTATATATGTCTATAAATGGATGGATGGATGGGTGGAATGCTGTATTGTGAACAGTTTTTTCTTCTTCTTTTAAGCATAAACCTCATTCAAATTTATTAGATTTATATTTCTATTTGTTTATAATAAAACTCTTTTTTTGCACATAAAAAAATGAAGGTTGTCAAAGGGGATTTGTTATGCCCCATTAAAACATTAAAAAACAAACAATGGTATGTTAGGGACCATTTCTGGTTGTCCAAAGAACCTTTCAGTGATCAGTGATCCAAGAACATTAAAAAAAAATCCACTATAAAGATCTAAGCTCTTGTTTTTATGAGTATGGATAGATAGTGGATATCCAAATGGAGATAGAATCCAATGGAAAACTAAAAACTAATAAAAATTTAATGTAAAGGTTAATGGATGGAGGAATATAGGATGGATGGATGGATGGATGGATGGATGGATGGATGGATGGATGGATGGATGTCTCTGGTTTCCTCGTGCATACGTCAATGTTACCACATCTGAGAGCTTCAGATGGTCACCACCTCAGATCAAAGTCCATTGCAAAGATAGCCACAGTCAACAGACTCAAAGTATTGCAGTTCAAAGGAGTCTTCAAATGGTTAAATATTTGTCTACTACTCGTCATCGAGTTATACGAGTGGCAGCAATTCCATGCGTGCAACTTTTTGTTAAGCATGAGAAACATGTCTGGTCGAAACCCAAAGCAGGAAGCCTGTGGTATCTGATGGCTCGGGGCAGGATGAATGTCACGTTGCTGGCTGGAGCAGAGGTGATATAAAAACAGTTTCAATCTTACATTCTAATATGAATGAATGGCCAAATCACTATAGGAAAGGGGGACATTACGGAAGATCTGAAGAGCACATAATAAACTATTGTAACGTTTGTCTTAGTTGCATTATATTCAGTATTTACTGGGTCATGTAGTGTTGGTTTTAGAGTGACAGAAGGAACAATATAAGGTGAAACTTGTTTTAGCTTTCCCACGTCTCTGTCTATACGTGTGCACTGCTCCTCTTGTCTCCAGGCTGCAGACACCTGCCTTCATTGCTGGGTAGGTCAGGTTACAACGATGAGGCAAGATCTGGCCAATCGGCTCCTGTGAGAACGACGAATGAAGGTGGTGGGAACTCTCCTCCCTTCTTTCTCTTTCTCTCACTCTCTTCCTCTATCTCCGCTCTGACGGCTTTAAACGGCCTTACCTGGGAAACTCGCACAAGTTAAGGGAGGGGCCAACAAACTGCCCACCTAATGAATACAAAACAAAGCCTTTTACTAACAGGTGAGTTACAGAAGTCAAGTGTGTTCAATTTACTCCTTTTTTCCTCCCCTTATTTCATTCATGGCATTGGGCTTTACATCAGCCTATCTTGGCACTATTCAGAAAAGAAAGAAAAGAAAGAGAAAAACTAAATAGAGGCAAAGTGTGGGAACTTTTCCTCCTTCCTTTATTTTCCAATCTGAGTGGTTTCATTGTTGTTAACCCTGTAGATGCTGGTTGGAGTTTCACACTGTGGCATGTCGGCACATTCTACATGTCTCATGTCAATTTATATGTAAATATCTTTCTTTTTCTTTCTTTCTTTCTTTCTTTCTTTCTTTCTTTCTTTCTTTCTTCCTTTCTTTCTTCCTTTCTTTCCTTCTTTTATGGTTGAAGGATATTGCTGATTATGTTTGATTGATTCTTGTTTTAAGTATAAACCTCAACAAAAACAGCATAAATAAACCAATAAATAAATAAATGTAACACTTGACAATATGGTTCTTCTTTTGACATAACTTTATTTTATTTATCATGAACTAACAATGAAAAATAGTTTTTATTAATGTATTATATTTTATTAAGAATGTATTAAGAATGTATTCATTTCTGATGCATTAATGAAGTCAAAAGCTGTATGTGTTACATATTAGTTCAGGGACCCATTTTTATATTTATTAACTAATGTTAACAAAGATTAATAAATACTGTAAAAAATTCTGTTTGTTAATGTTA